>NW_006409118.1:99259-100153 GCF_000296735.1 Chrysochloris asiatica
TAATCTCTGATAAAATAAACTTCAAGGCAAAAACCAGCATAATAGGTAAGATGGACATTATCTCATGATTAAAGGGACAATTGAACAAGATGACATAACCATAATAAACATCTGTGCTCCCAATGAAAGAGCTTCACAATATATAAAGCAAACTCTAATAGATTTGAAGAAAGAAACAGATGAATCTACAGCAATAGGGGTGATCTTAATACACCACATTCGAAAATGATTAAAAACAAACAAAAAGAAACTTGACAAAGACACAGAGGAAATAAACAACACAATCAGCCAACTGGACTTCATAGATGTGTACAGAGCATTGAACCCAAAAACAGCACAATACACATTCTTTTCTAGTACGCATGGAACATTCTCAGAATAGACCATGTGTTAGGCTACAAAACAAGCCTCCATAAATTTATCAAAATTCTTCAAAGTATAGTCTCAGCCCACAATGCAAACAAACTAGAAATCAACAACAAGAAGACTAAGGAAATAAAGTCAAATACATGCAAACTGAGTAACACCCTGCTGAAAAGCAAATAGGTGGCAGAAGAAATAAAGGTGAATTCACAAAGTCCCTAGAAATAAATGAGAATGAAAACACAACATAGCATAATATTTGGGACATGGTAAAAATGGTGCTGATAGGAATATTTATTGCAATAAATGCACATATCCATAAAGAAGAAAGAACCAAAATTAACACATTAACACAGCGTCTCCAACAATTAGAAACAAACCAACAGAGGGAACATACAATCACCAAACCAAAAAGAAATAAGCGTAGTGGTTACAAATCCGGTTGCAAACCACAAGGTCAGCAGTTCGAAATTACCAGCTGTTCTGCAGGAGAAAGATGAGGCTTTCTGCTCCCATAAAGATTTACAGCCT
>NW_006409118.1:106944-115355 GCF_000296735.1 Chrysochloris asiatica
GAACAGACTCGAAGGCACTTAACAACAACAATAACAAATGGGACGGGTTGAGTGGAGGGAGAGGAAGGTGAGCACAGCGTAGAGAATAGAAACAATATATCTTGGGTGCTTGGGTGGGATGGGGACAATGCACAAGAAGGGGGAGGGGAATGGAAGAAGAGGTGCATGGGAGAACAGTTAGGCAGGTCTTCATGGACTAAGTGGGATAGAGATAAATATTGATGTATACACAACCTTGGTACAACAGGGCTCTGGGATATAGGAATTGAGGCATGGTTTGAATGGGTAAAAGAGGGGAAATAATGTTAAGATGCTTGGCTGTCTTTTGAATCTTGGTTTCCCTTGCCTAATAGTGTAAAATAGACACTTGAGGGGGGAAGAAAGGAATAGTTAGAAAATCCCCATAAAAAAGCTTGTAAGTCCATCTTCAGCCTATAACTGATTGGAATACCAAGATGGGGCAGAACTTGCCCAGTGAAGGAGGCTATTTTCTGAACCTTTGCATTGCATTAAACTATAGGTGGAATCCTGAACCCCATCGAGAATCATCTGAGGTGGGAAATTTCCACTTGAAAGGACAAGCAGACCAGTCTGGTGCAACTGGAAGAACAGAAGATATTTCTTAAAAGAAAGACCAGCAGGAAAAATAAAAAATAATAACAGTAGTCCGATTGACTATTATAACAAGCAAGCTATCTGCCTGGTAGCCATCAAGGCAAGTGGTTGGGTCCCCTCAAGGCAACCCCCCTTTCAAGACTAAGAATCAAGGGGAATACATGAGTAGGCATGTGGTCTGTCTGGTGACCATGTTGGTCACTGCTAAGGGAGAGTGGGGGAAAAACATCAATGAAGTTGTGAACTAAGTCCAACCATGTTCAGTAGACTCCTGTGATCCCAGATTGATACCTGCCTGGTTGGCCAGCAGTATGGAAAGACCTGGGGACTCCTGGGTTCAGAGACAGTGACAGAGCCACAGAAAACTAGAGTGGAGAGTGAAGGGTCTGACTGATATGAAGTGAGGGGAGATACACAAGAACACGCATACTGGCAGATAGTACCCACTTGACCTGACTTCAATGGCTGGATGATTAGAATTAGACAAAAGAAGAACGAAGAGGAAATAAAAAGAGTAATCTGCTACAATTTGATGAACTTGACTTATACTTATGAATGTAGTAGCTCTAAAGAGGGAACCTTTACAAAGAGAATCATTCCCACTGCATCGGTACGCAGGGTTGACAGAGGTGGGCAACTTAGACATTGGCTACCAAAAAAGGGGCAGGAGGGATACAAAGGCAAGAAGTGACTAGCTTATAAGCTTTCTAGAGGGAACCTAGTTTCAGAGGGTGTGGGGGAAGGTAGAATCTGCACTGAGTGGTTTCCAATCTGCCTGGACGGAGCTGATGAAAGGAGATGGGGATAAGACTCTTGTGGTACAATAGTGAATAATTGCTATCAGGACTGTCTGTGAGGTTTGAAAATGCAAAGTAGATTTAAAAAATAAATAAATAAATAAAAGAAGGAGAGAGCCTGACTTTACAGTCTGGGAAAGGAGGTCCTTGGGATGATCAAGGGAGAAGAGCAGAGAGTGGGACCCTACCCAGAGAAGCAGTGATGCCTGAGATGGAGGCAGAGATGTGACATGGAGAGATGGAGCAGCTGAAGACTCTGGACTCAGGGAGGGAGAGGGGCTATGTGCTGGCAGCTGGGAGGCAGGCTTGCAGGGTGTTTGATGATTCATGGAGGGGATTGTAATCATTGCAATGAAATTAAATACAACAAGATGAATGTAAAGCTGATGTTTTCCCATGTAAACTATCTGATAATTCACAATAAAAACATAAAAAAAAAGCACAAGTAGAGGGGCTATAAAATAAAAGTGCTAATGATCCTGAAAGAAAAAGTCCAATGTGCATTGACGTCATTGGCAATGAACAAGATACCTGGAATAGATGAAACACAAATTGAAATCTTTCAGCAAACTCATGTGACTCTGGAGGCACTAATCTATATTAAAAAAAATTGGAAGATAACTACCTTATCAGCTGACTGGAAGAAATCTGTATTTGTGCCCATTCCATAGAGAGGTAACTCAATGGAAATCATCAGACAATAACTTTGATATCCCATGCGGGTTAAGTTTTACTAAAAGTAATGCAAAAATGTCTGTAACCATACACTGACAGAGAATTTGCAGAGATTCAAACTAGATTCAAAAGAGGACTTGAAATGGGGAATATCATTGCTGATGTCAGATGGATCTTAGCTAAAAGCAGAGAATACCAGAAAGATATTTTCCTGTGCTTTATTGACTATGCAACGAGGCTTTCGATTGTGTGGCTCATGACAGGCCATGGACAACATTGTGAAGAATAAGTATGTCCGAACAGTTCATTGTGCTCATGAGGAACCTGTACAAGGAAACTTTACATAGACCAAGAGGAAGTTTTTCAAACAGAACATGGGAACTCTGAATGGTTTAAAATTAGGAAAGCTATGAGCCAGGGTTATATTCTTTCACCATACTTATTCCATCTTTATGCTGAGCAAATAATGCGAGAAACTGGATAATATGAAGAAAACCATGGCATCAGGATTTAAGGAAAACTCATTAAAAACCTGCAATATGTAGATGATACAACCTTGCTTGTTGAAAACAGAGGACTTAAAATACTTATTGAGGAAGACCAAAGACCACAATTGCTATGGCTTGCATGTCAATGTAAAGAAAACAAAAATCCTCACCACTGGACCAATAAACAACATCCATATAAATGGAGGAAAGATTGAAGTCCTCAAAGACTTCGTTTTACTTGGATCAACCATGAACATTCATGGAAGCAGAAGTCAAGAAGTCAAATGATGTATTGCATTAGCCAAATTGACTGCACAAGACCTCTTTAAAGTTTTTAAAAAGCAAACATGTTAGTTTGAGGACTAAGATGCACCTGACTCAAGCCATGGCATTTTCAATAGTCTCATATGCATGGGAAAGTTAGACAGTAAATAAGGAAGATTATAGAAGAACTGATGTATTTGAATTATGACATTAGAGGAGAATATTACAATACCATGAACTGCCAAAAGGACAAACAGATCTGTGTTGGAAGAAGTATAGCCAGAGTGCTTGTTGGAAGCCAGGATGGCTATACTTCATCTCTCATACTTCAGACTTATTATGAGAAGGGTCCAGTTACTGGAGATGGTTCAGTAAAGTGGAGTGTTGGAGAAAAAGAGAAAGACCCCCAATGTGATGGATTGGCACAGCGGGAACAGCAAAAGGCTCAGATTTGTATTTGTATCTGACAGTAGCAAGTATTGTGAGGCTGGCCCAGGACCAGGCAGTGTTTAGTTCTATTGTGTATAGGGTTAATATGAGTCGGTACCAACTTGATGGCACAACAATATTTCTGTTGTTTTAATATACTAATTGTGTGATAATCTGGTACAGTAATAAATAGGAAGCTAGTACATCTCCTCTCTCTGACAATTTTCTCTAGGCTGAGGTTGTTGTTGTTAAGTGCCATCAAGTCGATTCTGACCCACAGCAACCATGTATAGAGTTTCCAAGGAGCAGATGGTGAGCTTGAACCACCAACCTCACAGTTGAAATGGCTTTGAAGTCTGGCACATTAACTCACAGTGCTACTTGAGTATAAGAAATAGAGCACTTCCTAAGCCATCAAGGAATGACTTACCAGCCTTGAAACGTTCTTTCCTCCAGTCTGAAAAGCAAAAAAAACCATATATATATATATTAAGCATTAGTAGACCTAGTAGCATTTTAATTCAACAGTAGAAGTAATTATTCTTTCCAGTACTTTTTTTTTTTTTTTTGCTTATGTCTCAAATTTATTTGGTACATTTTGCTTGGCCTTAATTTTCTACTAAATTTCTTCCATGAAAATTAAATCCTCTAATTTATGCTTTCTGTGATACAGATTCACCAGGTCTCACAAGATAAACATATCCTTTTCTTGAACAGACAGAGAAAGAAGTTTTCATTATGTGAGAATGTAAGATGGAATGTGTAAAATAAAACCCCAGATCATTGGTTTACACCATTTCTAGAGTGGTGCTGTGAGCTAATGCGTCAAACTGCAAAGTCATTTGAACTGCAAGGTCGGTAGTTCAGGCTCACCAGCTGCTCCTTGGAAACCCAACACAGGGTTGCTATGGGTTGGAATAGACTCGACGGCACTTAACAACAACAGCTTTAAAATAAAATGTCGTTGTATCTGTTCTCCAATTCTCTGTCTTTCCCCCAGCCACCACCATAAACATCTATAAGACTGGAAGAACAGGCCTTAAAAATTAAGAAGACACATGAAGAGTTACTACTCTGAGGGTAGTTTCAGGATAGCCGCTAACTAGGCAATTAAAAAAAAAAAAAAAAAGAAAGAAAAATACAGTTTAATATGGATCAATTAAAATAAATGTTTCACTATCCATTTTGTTCCTTTCATTCTAAGAATGGAATCTTTCTCAGAGACATGTAGTTAACTGGTTAAATGTATTCTTAAGACATTTATCTATGGTTGACCAGAGGTTTCAGAAGCTCCTATGTCAGTCAGTTAGTTTAAACTCTTTTATGTTAAATATTAACATTATCTGACAGTACTATTTAGTCACATCTCATTTATATCCCTCTTTAAGAACTGCATAGTCTTATTTTACTTATTTTTTTGCAGGGGAGGTTGGGTCGAGAGGAGTAAGTAGTTATGGTTAGGTATAGGCAAGGCTTAGGACTTTATTTAATGTTAGGGTTATAGTTAGGACTCCTGGTGTGGATCAGCGTTGGACTGTGAACCACAAGGTCAGCAGTTCAAACCCACCAGCTGTGCCTCAGAAACCCCATAGAGGGCCTCTATGTGTCGGAACCAACTCGACAGCACTTAACAACAACACGGTTAATGTTAGAGATAGAGGTTGGTCTAGGGCTATGAGTAAGGTTTAGTCTAGTTTGGGAGTTGCAATTAGGTTTAAAAAAATTTTTTTTTCTTGAAATCTACATGATTTCCTCTTCATTGGGAAGTTCTGTAACTACATTGTTCCCTTTCTTTATTTTTGTTGTTGTTGCAAACTGGTTACATATTTTCAGTCTTATAAGGTTGTTCTATTTTAAGTATTTCTGTATCTGGATTCCTGCCCCAGTGTGCTACTGTAAAATCAGCACTGGACTTTGAACCACAGGGTCAGCAGTTCAAACCCACCAACTGCTCCTTGGATACCCTATACAGGGTCGATATGAGTCAGAACCAACTTGGTGGTACTTAATAACAACAACAACATATATGAATTGAGTTCTCAGAGATATTATCTTCTTGCCTTCATGATTTCTGCTGAGAAATTATTACTTAATTCTCCTTTGTGGGTAAGTTTTGCTTTTCCTGAGCTGCTTTCAGGAAGTTTTCCTTGTCTTCAGAAAAATTTGATTACATGTCTTCATGATTTTCTTTTGTGGCCTATCCTGTTTGGATTTCATTTAATTTTATGAATGGCAATGTTTTTGTCTTTCATGATGTTAGGGAAGTTTTCTCCCAACAACTCTTGGACAATTTTCTCTCTCTCTCCCTTTTTTTTTGTCTCCTCCTGTTCTGGATTTCCAATTACACATATGTTACTCCTATGGATAGTGTCCCTCATAAATCTTAGGCTTTCTTCATATATTTTTGTTCTTTTTCTGATTGCTCCTCTCAAAGATGAGTATTGAAAGATTTGCCTTCAAACTCATTGATTCAGTGTTACATTGATTCAGTTCTACTTCTTTGCCTCTTCAATGTATTATCTACTTCTGAATTCTTATTATTATTCTTCTGGCTTTCTAATTGCTGTTTTTGTATGGTTTCCAACTTTCTGCAGTTTGTTCTTGTAGTATCTTCCTGAATTCTTGTTTGCTTTTATTTATCTTTCTTTCCATGGTAGCTTTACTGAATGTACCATAATGGCATTCTTTTAAATTCCTTAAATTCTTTATCAAGTAGTTCTGATACCATTTCTGATATTGTATTTGCTGGCTCTGAATTTTGGTCACTTGTTTGAGGTACTCTGTCTTGTTTCTTCGTGTAAGCTGAAATTGCCTCTTTTCTCTGAGACATTTCAGTTTGTTGTGTTTATATTTAATTGAAGATTATATGTTGGTGTATTCTTAGGCACTCACCACCTGTCCCCTGATGGATGTGATTGAGTATGGGAGTCTGAACACAGTTCTTCATTGGTTGTTTATGTAGCTTTGTTTTGAGTGGGTTTATACATCTCCAGAGAAGGGGAATATTCCCAGCACTGGGTCCGGGGCACAGACTGCGTAGGGTGGAGTGCCACCGGCCACTGCCTTGATGACTGCAAGACTGGCCACGCCCACAGCTACCAGGGGGGGCATAGAAACAAGGTAGAACTGTACCCCCTTTGCCTCCAACCTCCAGTCATGTCCGGTGCTTAAAGGCTGTTGTTTCAGCCGCCACTTGCAAAAGCTCAAGATGCTGCTCCATGCCAGCTGCCAGCCTGCCTGGTTTTCTTCTCTTGTGCTGTTCCTGTTCAGCTTCTTCATCCAGTCAGCACTCAAAACATGTCTTCGTCCTATCTTCTGAAGTTCAGGGTTCCAGGATCACCATCAATATGTAATTTTCACTTGTTCTCCCTTTTCTTTGTTATAGAGAGTCTGTTCAGTTCATCTACATACACTACCACTTTTAATCAGAATCCTCTGCCTGATTTTAAATAGTTTAATAAAAACCTTAAATAAATTCAGAATGTGTTGAGAATAGAAATATTCTGATTAACAGGGATTCAAGACGGTGTGACCAGCAAAAAAGCAAATACTATTAAATTGGAATCCTTAACAACATAAATTGAACCAGTTATTACAATAAAAAACAATGCAAAACAATCTCATTGTATAAAAATTTATTGTTTCTAAATCACACATAAAAGGATTTGAATACTTTACCAATGATTTTTCTATTATGTGCCTTAACGATATCTCACACAAAAAAACCGGTATCTGCACAACACAATGACATTTGTATATGCAATCTTTTTAAGAGGAGTCCTAGTGTGGTGCTGTGGGCTAATTTGTCAGACTGCAAAGCCATTTGAACTGCAATATTGGCAGTTCAAGCTTACCAGCTGCTCCTTGGAAACCTATACAGGGTCACAATGGGTCATAAGCGACTCGAGGGCACTTAATAACAACAATAACAATATTGTTATGAAAGTACTGAGACAGATTGTTATAGACATATTAAGTTCTTTGAGTATTAAATGGTTACATCTTAATTATTTATATAGAAAAATATTCCAAAAAATAGACTGTAGCATCTAGAAATTTATATTACTTAATGTCAACCAATACACAATACAAAGTTTTTTGTTTTTTTTTTTTTAAAGAATAATTTAAAATGTATTATCTTGGTTCAGAATTTAGGCAGTAAAGAATGAGAAAACAAATTAAGGTAAAGACATATGTAGACATTTATAATAAGCAACGGCAAAAATTTTGCTAAAACTATTGCCCATGACAGATCAAATCAAGAAACATGTTTAGGGTAATCATTTGGACATAGTTATTGTTACATAATAGTAATTGAAAGGAAATACACTTACCAGGGTACAAGAAAGACTTCTCCCAGCCTGCAAGCAGACAAAATAATAAAATACCATTAACTTCTAATTCACCCCAAAATCGATTTCAGGAAAAGAAGTAAGAACAAAAGAGGAAAAGCTAAGAAAATAACCATTGAAAAAATATATTTCTTTTTCTTTTTTCAAATTTACACACAAAAAAAGTATTTATTTTCCAGATTTTCTTCCATTTATGCCCCTATAGAGTGAACACAACCCTCCCCAACTCCACCCATACCAAAACAAATCCACTGAATTTTAGTTGATTTCAACTCATAGGGACCCTATAGGACAGAGTAGAACTTTCCCCATAGGATTCCAAGGTTGTATTTTTTAAAAGAAAGCAGGCTGTCAGATCTTTCTCGTTTGGAGTGGTCGCTAGGCTTGATTAACTGAGCTTTAGGTTAGCAGTGAACATTTAACCGTGGCACCACCAGGGCTCCTTATGATGAACATATGCAATAGTATACTATGCCTGACTCTTTCAGGGAAATAAGGCCTAGGGAGGCTTTGGGTCCCTTATTAATTGTAATTTGATCCCTTGAATGAATTACTTACCATTTAGGAATTGAGCCTTTCTCTCTTCTGAAAGGAGATGCATACATAACACTGTAGTGCTCAAAGAGGCAATGTTGCAAAATCAAAGCTATGCATTCATCTAAAGATTTTACATAATCATGACAATCCCATTAATCAGGCCATTACTCCTTTCTGAAACTGTTTCTTATAAAAAATAAAATAAAAAAAGAGTTCAATTACATGATATAAATTCATTTTTATAATAAACATAT
>NW_006409118.1:115455-116672 GCF_000296735.1 Chrysochloris asiatica
AAGGACCTCATTCTTCTTGGATCAACTATCAACATTCATGGAAGCAGCAGTCAAGATATCAGACTACATACTTCATTAGGCAAATCTGCTGCAGAGGAACTTTTTAAAGTGTTGAAGGGCAAAGAACTCAAATTGAGACTGGAGAAATGCTGCTTCCTCAAAGGAGAGTTGACCATGATGACGCAAATGGAGTAAAGCTTGAGGACTAAGGTGTGCCTGACCCAAGCCATGGTATTTTCGATAACCTCATATGCATGTGAAAGCCTGACAGTGAATAAGGAAGACTGTAGAAGAATCGATGCCTTTGAGTTATGGTATTGGAGGAGAATATTGAAAGTGGCATGGGCTGCCAAAAGAACCAATAGATCTGTTTTGGAAGAAGCGCAGCCAGAGTGCTCCTTGAAAGCCAAGACGGCTAAACTTCGTCTCTCATACTTTGGACACATTGTCAGGAAGGAATAGTCGCTGGAAAAGGATATTATGTTTGGTAATTTGGAGGGTCAGAAAAAATGAGGAAGACCCCCAATAAGATGGATTGGCCAGGTGACAGCATCAATGGACTCAAGTGTGGCAACAGTAGTGAGGTTGGCCCAGAATTGGACATTGTTTCATTCTGCTGTGCATAAGGTCACTATGAGTCGCTGCTGACTCACTGGCATCTAACAACAACAACAGGGTCACCCATGGTGGACAGGTTTTAGATGAGCTTCCAACAAAGACAGACTAGGAAGAAGGCATGATGAACTACTTCCAAATAATTATTCACTGAAAACACTATGACTATCAGAGAAACACTGTCAGATATCGTGTTGGAAAATGAATCCCTTAGGTTGGAAGGCGCTGAACTCAAATTGCAACTGGAGAAGTGCTGCCTTCTCAAAGGAGAGTTGACCATGATGACGCAAATGGAGTAAAGCCCTTTCCCTGTATCCTCTGGAGCTAGGTTCTCATTCAAAGCTTGCTAGCCAGTCACTTCTTGCCTTTGCAGCATCGCCCATACTGTTTTCCATAGTGGAAGGACCATTTTGCAATCCCACCAGAAATGAAGGAGGGTCTGTGGGCAAATTATGGAATGATACAGAAAGCATCAAGAGAAGATGGAAGGAATACAAAGAGTCACTGTACCTAAAGGAAATGGTTGATGTTCAACCATTTCAAGAGGTAGCATATGATCAAGCGCCAATGATACTGAAGGAGGAAGTCCAAGGTGCATTGAA
>NW_006409118.1:120129-126705 GCF_000296735.1 Chrysochloris asiatica
TGCTGTTGAGTTGGTTCCAACTCATAGTGATCATGTATAGGGTTTCTAAGAAGTGACTGGTGGATTTGAACCACCAGCCTTGCAGTTTAAACCAACATTTCGGACCAGTGATTAATCTATAGCACCACACAAGAACTTCATAAAAAAAATTGGTGTGGTTGTTGTTAAGTGCCATCGAATTGGTTCTAACTCATAGCAACTCTGTGTAGGGTTTCCAAGAAGCAGCTGGTGAGTTTGAACCACCAATCTTGTGGTTCAAACTTACCTTGTGATCTAGTGCTTTATCCCACAATGCCACACCTGGACAACAGAGAAGTGCAAATGGCATCTAGAATAGGGTTTAAGTAGAAAAGGTGAAGTGAAACAAGGGGAAACTCCCATAGAATGAAATAATTTTTTGAAGATTTTAATTGTAATAAGAGGAAAGTTACCAATTTTGTCTTGAAGCTTTCCCCAAATTTACTCATTTTAATGTCACAAGAAAAAGAAACTTGGTGAGAATAATTTCACACATTAATATGAGATTGATTAAAATTTTTTGTAAAAAGTTGTATTGTCTAGAAAAGAGAGAAAGAAGAAAAATATGATACGTGTACTATAGTTTATATGGAGCTCTGGTAGCATAGTGGTTACGAATTGGGATACCAACCAAAGGTCAGCAGTTCGAAACTACCAGCTGTTCTGTGGGAGAAAGATGAGGTGTTCTGCTTCCTTAAAGATTTACAGTCTTGGAAACCCTGTACGGGGTCGCTATGAATCGGAACCAACTCCACGGAACACAGCCACCACCACATAGTTTATATTCAAGAAAACAATGATTAAATCCCCCAATTTATTGCTTTTTATGACCTATTTGAGAATATTATTATCACCCACCCATGAAGTTGTCACGCGAAAGACATTATTTGTGAAAGAGCAGCTACAATTTATTTAATGACTAAAGTGAATTTCTCTTTACAAGTGTCCAAGAGCAAAGATATCAGTTTGAGGACTAAGGTACGCCTGACTCAAGCCATAGTATTTTCAATAGCTCCATATGCATGTGAAAGTTGGACAACAAATAAGGAAGACCATAGTAGAATTGATGTATTTGAGTTAATGTGTTGGAGAAAAATATTGACAGTACCTTGGGCTGTCAGAAGAACATATCTGTGTTGGAAGGAGTACAGATAAAATGCTCCTTAGAAGCCAGGATGGGGGACTTCATCTTTCATACTCCAGTCCCTGGAGATGAATATCATACTTGGCTAACTGGAAGGTTAGTGAAAAAGAGGAAAATCCCCAACAAGATAGAATGGTACAATGGCAGCAGCAGTGGGTTAACAACAATTATGAGGACCACACAAGACCAAGCATGTTTCGTTCTGTTGCACAAAGAGTTGCTATGAGCTGGAACTAACTCAACAGCACCTACCAACAAAAGTGAGTTAGGTTTATGATAAGGGATTTATGTATTCAATTAAATGTTAGAAAAGTAAGTGTGAAGCAATATTTCTCAGTTTACAAGGAGTTCTGAGAATCATAAAGTTCAATACCATGATAAACTTCCTACACTGATAAGTGGGAAGATCAATAATTTAAACCTATGCTTTTTATTCTGCAAAATGGAGACTTTTAATTACTATGTTACGATAACTCCATTCCTGGCCCTGCCAGCCGAAGCTCAGTCACAAGGCAGAGAATATTGGCATCGTTTCAAGGAACTGTCTAGTGTCATTTTTTAAGGCATGGTTTGCATAAAAGAATATTTATTAGAATTAGACTGTAAGCACATTTGATGGCAAATATGGGTAAGAAATTCACCTTTATTGACACCAATCCTTCTTAAAATCTTCCAAAAAAAAAATAGAAGAGGGAGCATAAAATGGTGGGAATAGTAGCAACATTGCAACCTGTCTAACTTTAAGGGGAATAAAGAGAGTCCTGATGTGGCACTGTAGGAGTAAGCACTGGACCACAAATTCGGTTTGAACTTCAATATTGGTGGTTCAAACTCACCTAGTGGCTCCTTAGAAACCCTTTATGGGATTGCTGTGAGTCAGAACCGACTTAATGTCACATAACAACAACAATGGAAATCAAGACCAGTCCAAGGCTGATCCCTTTGAAATGGAAGTCAGACATACCTCCACTCTCCAAACACTTTATTAATCCTAAGACCACCCATCCACTTTAAGACACTGTCTACATCTCTGTTGGACTTGATCCTCTGTTGCAATGGCCCCACAGAACCCACGGACCAAACTCACAATAAAGTGGATTATTAAAGAAGTAAGCAACAGTGTAGAATTTAGCATCAGGAAGCATGTAGATGTATACCTTCCTTGTTCAGTGCAGGTTAGCTCTCTCAGCTCTTCTCAGACAAGTAAGTGTGCAGATGGTCTTTCAGTCCACTGAGGGCATTTTCCTCTCTGCACACTGAGGGCAGTGTCCTCTTGGTCCTTCCAGGCTTGTCACTGCAGTTTCTGCTGAATCCCTTTTGGGCCTGTCACTATCTTCCAGGGTGAAGCCCTTGACCCATGTTACAGCTCTTTAATGACGTCTCTCACTCTGCTTCTTCACTCTTCTTTTTTGATTTTTCTACTTTCTGTTTCTTCCTGCCTCCTATCTGCTTGCTTCTTTCTTTCTGAAAACCTCAGTGGAGTTGGCTATTTATACGCAACTCCTTGTTAATTTCAAAGCATGGGCCCTTCCAGTGGCCACAAACTGACCAGTTCTGTCTCTGTAGGCCACAGAGACTTTATTTGCATAATAGACTATTTGTTGTTGTTGTTAGGTGCCATTAAGTTGGTACCGACTCATAGCAACCGTATGCATAGCAGAATGAAACACTGCCCAATCCTGGGCCAACCTCACAACTGTTGCCACACTTAAGCCCACTGATGCTGCCACTTTGCCAGTCCATCTCATTGGGGTCTTCCTCTTTTTCTCTGACCCTCCACCTTACCAAACATGATATCCTTCTCCAGCGACTGGTCCCTCCTGACAATATGTCTGAAGTATGAGTGACAAAGTTTGGCCATCCTGGCCTCCAAGGACTATAGCCACCTCATTTGCATAGTCCATAATCACTTCATTTGCCTGGCTATATTGGCCAATCTTTGAAAGGTACATACCAATTCCATGGCAGGCTATAGCCCATGACCAGATAAAATGTGTTAAACCAAGTTGTATACAGCATGCCCCAATAGTGTAACAAACACTCTGGGGTGGGAAACTAGGCCAAACATATATCCCAAGGGCTTAATAGAAAACATCTCTCAAACTGTTTTTCCAAAGAACCAAAGCAAAAGACTACATAAAGTAACTCATTTCATCACAGAAGAAATCCTTTCTAAATCAGTCTAGCCAAACTTATTGTTGTCTAGTTGATTCTGACTTTTGCAGAGCAAAACTGTCCCATAGAATTTGGAAGGCTATAAATCTTTAAAGAAGCTGACTGCCACATCTTTCTCCTGATGAGCAGCAGGTGATTTTGAATTGCCAACCATTCAGTTATCAACAAAAGCACTATCACTATGCCAGGAGGATTCCCTCTTGTGCTAAAGTAACTCTAAATAAGAAAAGATTAATTAAAAAGCAAAAACACCTTTTCCAATTTATCTACAAATTCAACTTAAAGACAGGATTGTTCTCTTTTGTTAACCCAGGGGCTGCCTTTACAGTAAATGTGCCTATGAGGCTTATATTAAACAAAAGCATTATACTTTTTATATACATAAATTCTTACTGTTGCAGTTGTTAGGTGCCTTGAGTCTGTTCTAACTCATAGCAACCATATGGACAACAACCAAACACTGCACAGACCTGCATCATCCTCACAATTATTACATTTGAACGCATTGTTGGTGCAAGTGTGTCAATAATCTTTTGGGAAGGCTTACTCTTTTTCACTGACACTCCACTTTACCAAGCATGATGTCCTGCTCCAAGTACTAGTAGCATGAATAAGTATGGTGGAAGGATTCAACCATGGCTCACACCTTTCATAATATTAACCCACTCAGTATCCCCTTGTTCTGTTCTAAAAATTGCCTCTTAGTTTATGTACAGGTCCCTCATGTGCACAGTTAAGCATTATAAAGTGGGATTCATATCAGAGATGCAAGGATGGTTCAATATTAGAAACACTATCAACATCATCAACCATATAAATAAGAAAAAAGAAAAGAACCACATGATCATATCAATTGATGCTGAAAAGGTATATGACAAAATCTAACATCCATTCCTGACAAAAAACACTCAACAAAATAGGAATTGAAGGGAAATTCCTCAACATAATTAAGACCATATATACAAAACCAACAGCCCACATTACTCTCACTGGAGAGAAACTGAAAGCCTTCCCTCTGTGAACAGGAACCAGACAAGGATGTCCTCTGTTACTGGTACTATTCAATATTGTGCTGGAAGTTTTAGCAAGAGCTATACGGCAAGACAGGGAAATTAAAGGCATCCAAATTAGCAAAGAGGAAGTAAAACTCTATTTTCAGATGATATGATCCTATCTGTAGAAAACCCAAAAGACTCAGTTAATAAAGCTACTAGACCTCATTGGAAGATTCAGCAAAGTGGCAGGATATAAGATCAACATACAAAAAAAAGTTGGATTCCTCTATACGGAAAACGACAGCATTGAAAAGGACATTAGGAAAGCAATACCATTTGCAATAGCCACTCAAAGGATGAAATATCTAGGAATAAATGTAACCAGCAAAACAAAGAACTTATAAAAAGAAAACCACAAAACACTACTACAAGAAACCCAAAGAGACTTACAAAAATGGAAGAATGTACCATGCTCCTGGATAGGAAGATTTAACATTGTGAAAATGTCAATACTGCTCAAAGCGATTTACACATACAATGCAATCCCAATCCAGATTCCACTAACATTCTTCAAGGCGATGGAAAAAGCAATTACAAACTTTATATGGAAAGGAAAGAAACCCAGGATAAGCAAAGCACTGCTTAAGAAGATAAGATTGGAAACCTCTCACTCCCCAACTTCAAAATTTACTACATGGCCACAGTGGTCAAAACAGCTTGGTACTGGTACAATTAAAGACAGACACATAGATCAACGGAACAGAATCGAGAATCCAGAAATTAACCCATCTAAATACAGCCAACTGATTTTTGACAAAACACCTGACTATATTACATGGGGAGGTAATAGTCTCTTTAATAGATGGTGCAGGCAGAACTGGAAAGTGATATGCAAAAGATCAAAACAAGACCTTCACCTCATGTCGGGGACTGGCCTCGACATAGGTGTTGGATTCACGAGTGTTTAGTTCACGAGGAGGGGAGATCTGGCGGTGATAGGGATAGCAAAAGAGTACACAGAAAGACAAAAAGAGGGAAACAGCGAGACACACCGAAACCAGGGTGGATACATTACTGGCATCCGGCAGATCAGGCATGGTAAACATCACTGCCTACCTGCAAGCCATAATGCACATCCTGCTAAGCTGTAAAGCATGCATTCACTGCCTGCCTGCTCGCAATGCACACCTTCACCTCCTGCCTGCAAGCTGTAATGCACACCTGGTTCAGACTGCACCTCCATTTTATTTGGGGGAGGAGCTTCACACCAAGCTGGGAGGGACTAAAACAGAATACAGCTAACATCAGTAATTTTCCAGACACTCAGCTAACTTTACATTGTATTTTGCTGGTTTGAATCCCAGGCCCACAACTTGGTTTCTCAGGCTCAATTAACATATCTATAGTCCCTGAGCTCAGTTGAGAGAAGGTGAAAGGGAAGGTCAAAAGGCATGGGAGGGGTCCTGCTGTTTTGGCTTCCTGAGCCAGGTTTTCAGGAACTTGGCTGAAAAGATTGCACCTGGGACAGGTTCAGGGAGGATGACCTTTTGTCTAGAGAACAAAGAACCAGGAAGTGGCTAAGCTATTTTTAGTTAATCCTTTGGAGAAAAGCTTTATCCTTGAAACTTTTAGTCTCGGCTCTAGGGGGTTTTAATATTTCTCTGTGGATAATAAGGGCTCAGGTCTGCATTTAATTATAAACATAACTGAATACTAAGATTAAAAACAATTTGCCAAGACTGCCAAATGGCTAGATTCTGTTCCTCAGAGCCTGTGGCCTGTATAGTCAACACACGGTCTGCAACAATCTCATCCCTTATACAAAAAACAACTCAGCATGGATTAAAGACCTAAATGTGAACACCAGAATTATGAAAGCCATCAATGAAAAAATAGGGACGAACGTGAGGACACTAATTCAGGGAATATACAGACTACCAAACATTTTGAAAACTACACAAATAAAAGTTGGCAAAATAGATGAGTGGGACATACTAAAAATTAAAAACTTATGTGCATCACAAGACTTCACCAGAAGCATAAAAGGGAACACACAGAATGGGAAAGAAAATCTTTTGCAATGACACATCACACAAGGAACTTATTTCTAAAATCTATAGGAAACTACAATAACTTTACAAGAAAAAGACAAATAATCCAATTAAAAAATGGGCATGGGACATGAACAGACACTTCACCAAGGAGGAGATCCAGGCAGCCAGTAAACATATGAAGAAATGTTCA
>NW_006409118.1:127395-133265 GCF_000296735.1 Chrysochloris asiatica
AAGGTAGACTCTCCAGTGAGTAGTATCCAATCTGTCTGGACGGGGCTGATGAAATGAAATGCAGACGGGTCTCTTGTGATACAATAGTGAATAATTGTTTTCAGGACTGATTGTGAGGGTTGGAAATGTAAAGGTAGACGTTTTATAGCAAGGAGGGAAGTGATTAACTTTCCAGTCTAGGAGCGGAGGTTACCCAAGTACAACTGGTAGGCTTCAACCTCTGATCTTGCAGTTAGCAATTTAGTGCTTATCCTGCAGTGCCACACCATGATTCCAGATATCTGATGTAAATACATCATATATAATGCATATCATTATTAATTCATAAATAGTATAAATATGTACTTTCAAAGCAATAAGTTTAAATAAGAAATTCACCTTTCTTTTCTGCCCTAATCTTCATCAGCAAGCACATATTCTTTAAAGCATATAGGAGCAGTGCCAGTTAAACAAAAGAGACTCAATTCAATGAAATTACTAAAAACCATGGCATTTTCTATTACATTATTTCAGTGTACTAATAGTTACACTTTCCTATCATCTAAGACTATTGTTATTGTGCATTCTTTGTTTATGGATGAAAATAAAAGCCTTACCAAGTTCTTGTTTCAATTTCTCTGAAAACATAAGAAAAAAACAAAAATATTTGAAAACACAGACACAATATACACTGGAAGTAACTAACACTCAAGTAAATCAGTTTACTCATGTACAAAGCCAGTATTTTAAACTTAATGCCACAAGACCTCTAAGTTCCATTCCTATATTAAAGGACTGACACACTTTAGATATATATGCTGTGTTTTGCAGTTCTGTGCTTTCCCACAGAGCTACACCAGAAGTCTAGATATAATACAACATATAATACATATAAATTGTGTAAAAAGAGTAACATACAAATAAAAAAATCAACTTTCCTTCTTGTTCTGTTTCTAACAAGCACATATTATTTAAAGTATATAAGCATGTTACCATTTTTAAAAAAGTAAGAGATGCAATACCATTGAATTACTAAGAAACTAGGTATTTTCTACAACATGATTTCAAAGTACAAATAGTTACATTACCCTGTCATCTAAGAATACTGTTCCTTTAACTACATTCTTTGTTTATGGATGAAACTAAGAGTCTTAACATATGCATGTTTTCTTTTCTCTGAAAAATCAGAGACACAGAAAGTATTTGGAAGCACAAACAGAAGCAGTTTACAAAGAAAGTAACACTCAAGTAAATCAGTTTACACATGGACAATGACTGTATTTTACATTCTCTGCCACAGGTCCTCTAAGTTCCATTTCTACATGAAAGGACTGACATGCTTTGTATATACATAAGCTTTGTTTGTTTTGCTTTGCAGTCCTTCTAGTACAGTGCCATACTAGAAGTACAAATATGAAATAATATACAGTATATATAAATTACAAGTCCTGGTGTAGGGCTGTGGGTTAATGCACTGGACTACAAAGTCAGTTTGAATCTCAAGGTCAGCAGTTCAAACTTATCAGCAGCTCATTGGAACTGCTGTGCTGGGTGGCTATGAGTCTAAAACAGACTCAAAAGCATTAAACAACAACATATTTAAAATATATCAAAATATATTCATAAAAATAAAAGCTTCGACTTCTACTCCTTTGCTCATTGTGAACAAATATTGTTTAAAGTATATAAGTGCATGATCAGTTAAACAAGAGATGCAATGTGATTGAATTACTGAGACACACAGCATTTCTATTACATGGTTTCAAAGAACATCTAAGAATAGTGTTCCTTTAACTACATTCTTTGATTATGGGTGAAACTGAAAGTCATATGATGATCTTATCTCCATTACTCTGCACAATCAGAAAAACAGAAAAAATATTTGAAAGTACAAACAGAAGCCATTTACAAAGGAAATAGCAGTCAAGTAAATCAGTTTAGTTGTAGGCAAAGCTGGTTTTTTCTACATTTGAATGGCAAAGTAACTAGATAACCCATCCTGTTTGAAATGATTGGCGTGCTTTAATTACATGCTTTGTATCTCTTTGGAGATAAAGAGCCTACCTGTCCCTTCTTCAATCTCTCCCCAATTCAAGGCCAGTGTGATTGCTTTGTTTGTCTGTGTGTATGTATAAGTATGTGTGTGTTTGTGCAGTGAAAGCTTCACCTCTTAGGTTTTATGAACTTCTGGAATCCATGCTTAAACATACACTTTGTTATGGTTTTAGTTTTTTGGTAGCTGTGTACGGACATCACATTCATATATGGATGCTGCACTTAAGAGTCTCTTCCCTACTGATGGACTTGCTATCATTTGCTTAGTTAGCATTTATTTTGACCTTCATTATTTTGTTAATATAGCTAATCTCCTACCAATCAGATGTACCCTTATTCATGTTTGTAGACTTTACATAAGTATTGGGGAGCCCTGGAGTCTGGTGGGTTAGTGCATTATGCATTGGACTGTTAACCGAGAGTTGGCATCATGGCTCGTATACACACAAATAGAAACATACACCAATTACTGATTTTTTGCTGAAGTTCCTTGTGTTTTCTTATATAATCTTTGAACCATCTCCTCCTTGAATCTCTTGGTTCAGAATCCAATGGACTTTATGATATTCAATTTGCATATTGCCCTACTTCTCATTATAAGCTCCATATTTAATTTTAACCAGCCTCTGCTGTTTTATTCTATGAAAGGCTGTAAATAAAAAACTCATCAGTAATTTCCTACCTTTTTCTTAATTTACAAATGTTGTTGTTGTTGTTGTTATGTGCCGCGGAGTCGATTCCGACTCATAGCGCCCTTATACAGGGTTTCTGAGGCTGTAAATCTTTACGGGAGCAGAACGCCTCATCTTTCTCCCGCAAATTTACAAATAGAACTCTTAAATTATACAAGCAATTTATGAGTGAACCTAATTATATTCAAGAAGATTAAATGCGTAAGTTGCATCGCATATTATACTACATTATTCCAAGGTACTGATAGCCATATTTTCATCATCTCAGAGTGTTGTTCCTTCCATTACATTCTTTGTGTATGGCTGAAAATATTACCTTTCTTTTTTCTTATCCCTACAAAGCACTCTGACATTTAATTGTTCTTGGTATATTGAATATTTTGTGGATTCTTTCAATGGTCTGATAGAAAAATCGAGGTTCAAACCATCCAGTAACTCCACAGGAGAATCATGTGGCTTCATGCTTCCATAATGATTACTGTCTTGGAAACTTTATATCATGTCATTATGAGTCACAATTAAACCAGTGGCAGAGGGATTGGTTTGTTTGTGAGTGTGTGCCTCTGTGTGTATGTCAGCGAAAGACATTTAACTACAACAACATTAGATATAAATAAGGAATTCATCCTCCATTTCTTTCATTTACTATCACTTATGCCTTTGTCATTAAGTGTTGTTGTGTTTGTTCTAAAACAGAGCGACCATGATCAGAGTTTCTAGGAGTGACTGGTTGACATGAACCTTATACTTTAATGTGAATGGTTGTTGTTGTTCTGAAGTGCTTTGGAGAAGTTCTGACTCACACATTTATCAAGTATACAGTTTCTGAGGAGTGACTGGTGAGTTAGAACTGCTGCCCTCATGGTTCAAACAATTAACTAAAGGAAGTAAGAGTGAAGTAAATCAGTTGACTCTGGACAAAAATCTGTATTTTGCACTTAATGTCACAGTACCTCTATGTTCGGTTCCTGTATTAAAGGCCTGGCATGCTTTAAAACTATGCTTTGTTTTTTTATGTTTTGCAGACCTGTGTTTATCCTATAACGCCACCCTGGAACTCCTAGTATGGCTTATAATATATTATATGTAAAATAAATATAAATAAATTCAACTTTATTTCCTCCGTTTCCTTTAGTAACAAACATATATGACTTGAAGTATATAAGTGAATTATAACTAAACAAAAGGGAGAATATGTGAGGAAATTACTAAGACACATGTTATTTTCGACTACGTGATTTCAAAGTACTTATAGTTACACTCAAATGTCATCTAAGAGGATTATTCATTTAGCTACATTTTTTGTTTACGAATGAAAATAAGAATCTTACCATTCTCTTGTTGCAATTGCACTGAAAAATAAGAAAAAAGAACAAATATGAAGGCACAAATAGGAGTAATTTACAAAGGAAGTAACAGTCAAGTAAAGCCATTTACTCAAGGGTCAATCCTGTTTTATTACAATGAGTGTGAAGACGTCTGTATGACCCGTCTCTATATTAAGTGATTGGTATGTTTTGATTATGCGCTTTGTATTTGTTTGAAAACAAAAACCCTACCTTTGTCTCCCTTCCACAATGGTTTATTTGTCTGTGTGTATATTATGTGTGTGTGTGTGTGAGTGAAAGCTTCACCTCTTTGGTTTTATGAACCTCTGGAGGCTCAAGTTAAACAATCATCTTGGCTTTAATATTGGCTTCTTGGTAGTTATGTACAGATATGACATTCATATTTGCATCCTCTACTAAAGAGTCTCTTCCCTACTGATGGCCTTCTTCTCATTTGTTTAGTTAGCAGTTACTTTGACCTCCTTGTTTAATTTTTCCTCCATTCTTAATTCTTCATGAATGTTGCCTGGTATCTTGAAAACCAAGCTTACTTCTATGAGTCACAAAGATGGCTAGGCGTTGTCTTTAAGTTAAAAATTTCTATTCAAAATATGATACAGAGGAGCTAATCAGAAGCAAATAGTTTCTAGAATATTTAGTTAGATATGAAGACATTTTTATTAGGGGGAAAAAAAAAAACGAAGCAGCAATTCTCTAGTTCTTAAGTATGATCTTTTATTAATTCTTCCATTAGAAAATTCAACATGCTCTGTATGATACAACATATAATACATATAAATTATGTAAAAATAATCACATATAAAAAAGTAGTTCAACTTTTTTTACTTTTTCTTTTCTAATAAACATACATTGCTTAAAATATATAAGCCCATTACCATTTTAAAAGAAGTGATACAATGTGATTGAATTAATAAGTAACAAGGTATTTTCCACAACATGATTTCACATTACAAATAGTTACACTTTCCTGTCATCTAAGAGTAGTTTCTTTAACTACAATGTTTATGGATGAAACCATGAATCTTACAGTATACTTGTTTCCATTTCTCTGAAAAATCAGAAACACAGAAAATATTTTAGAGCACAAATAGAAACAATTTACAAAGGAAGTAACAGTCAAATAAATCTGTTTACTCATGGAGTAATAGCCAAATAGTCTGCCATTTTTGTTTTTAATTTTTCCTGCTGGTCTTTCTTTCAAGAAGTATCTTGTATTTCAGCTGCTCTAGGCTGGTCTTCACAGTCTTTCAAGTGGGAATATCCTACTTCAGAAGGTTGTGAATGGGGCTCAGAATTACATCTAAGGTCCTATATACTACAAAGGCTCCACAAGAAGCCTATTTCAATTTGGACATTGGCTATCCAAAATGGGGAGAATACAAAGGCAAGAAGTGACTGGCTTAAAAGCTTTCAAGAGGGAAGCTAGATCCAGAAGGTTTGGAGACAGGCAGAATCTCCACTGAATAGTATCCAATCTTTCTAGGCGAGACTGAGGAAAAGAGATGTAGATGGGTCTCCTGTGATCCAATGGTGAATAATTGTTATCAGGACTGATTGTGAGGGTTATAAATGTAAAGGTAGACATTTTGTGGCAAGTAGGGGAGTGATTAACTTTGCAGTCTAGGAGCAGAGATCCCTGGGACCATGAAGGGAGAAGAGCGGAGAGCAGGATCCTACCCAGAGAAGCAGTGATCTCTGAGATGGAGGCAGAGACGATGACGTGGAGAGATGGAGTGGCTGGGGACTCTAGACCCAGAGAGGGAGAGGGGCTGTGTGCTGACAACCAGAGGGAAGG
>NW_006409118.1:133380-141957 GCF_000296735.1 Chrysochloris asiatica
AGCCTATTTCACTGGGTAAGTTCCAGAACCCCTTTTAGGTACTCCAATCAGTTATAGGCTGAAGACAGACTTACAACTTTTCTGTAATCATGTTTCCCAATATTCCTCAAGTGTCTATTTTACAATTGTAGGCAAGGGAAACCAACATTCATAAGACAGTCAAGCATCTTAACATCATTTCCCCTCTTTTACCCATGTAGAACATGCTTCGATCCCTGTATCACAGAGACCTATTGTTCTAAGATTAAGCATGTGTCACTATTTTCCTCTGTCCCAATTAGCCCATAACATCTGCCTCAGTGTTTCCCTAACTACCTTATTCTTCCATTCCCCTCCTCTTCTTGTGTATTTCCCTCCCTAAAGCCAAACTATGATGTGTCTATCCCCTAACTTGTGTTCTATCATCCCCACCTTCCCACTTTTGGAAGTCTGAAAAGAATTTTTTTCTTTCTTTCTTTTACTATGGGTATCTTTTCTTAAGCTTCATATTTTTAATGTTTCCATGTTCTTCTTGATATTTTGTTTCTTGGTATATTATGAAGCATTCATTTGCTTTGAGATTACCCTATATACTATTATCTTTTTACTCCACTGAAAACAGTCTATTTTACCCTACAATCTACCTGACATCCTCATCACCTGGCACTCTATTCCTATATTTTTATCTTCTTTCAAATTATAATTTAAAAAAATGTTTTATTGCAAATTATCTGATACATACAAGAACACTAGTTTTATATTCACCCTATCATATATCGCTTCATTGCCATGGTTACAATCCTCTCCATGCGTCATCAATCATCCAAAGGGTATACCCTGCAAGCCAGCCCCCTGATCATCAGCACACAGCCCGTCTCCCTCTCTGGGTCTATAGACCCCAGCCGCTCCATCTCTCTACATCATCGTCTGTGCTCTATCTCTGGCATCACTACTTCTATGGGCAGTGTCCTGCTCTTTGCTCTTCTCCCTTGATGGTCCCAGGGACTTCAGCTCTTAGTCTGCAAAGGTAATCACTCCCGTCCTTGCTGCAAAATGTCTACTGCTACATTTACAACCCTCACAAACACTCCTGATAACAATTATTCACTATTGTGTCACAAGAGCCCTATACGTATTTTCTTTCGTCAGCCCCACCTAGAAAGATTGGATACTATTCAGTGGAGATTCTACTTTCCTCCATGCCCTCTGGATCTAGGTTCCCTCTTGAAAAGTTGTAAGCCAGTCATTACTTGTCTTTGTAGCCCCACCCCATTTTAGGTAGCCAATGTCCAAGTTGCCCATTCCTGTCTATTCTGAGTATGGAAGAGATGGGAATGATAGTTGCTATAAAGATTTGTTCCCTCTTTTGAGCTACTGCATCCATAGGTGTAGGTCAAGTTCATCAAATTGTATCAGATTACTCTTTTTTTCCTCTTCTTTCTTCTTCTAGTTGAGCTCTGATCATCCAGTCATTGAATCAAGGTCAAGTGGGTATTATCTGCAAGTGTGGGTGTTCTTATGCATATGCCCTCTCTTCTTATCAGCTGGATGCTTCACTCTCCACTCTAGTCCTCTGTGTTTATGTCACTGACTCTGGGCCCAAGAGTGCCCAGATCTTGCAACACTGCTGGCCAACTAGGTCTCCACCCAGGTTCATAAGAGGCTATTGAACATTGTAGAGCTTAACTTGCAGCTTCACTGCTATTTTTCCCTCACTTCCCCTTATCGGTGATGAACTTGGTCACCAATCAGAGCGTGTATTCTCACTGAGTCTTAGTCTTGGAAAGGAGTTTGCTCTGAGGGGACCCGACCACTTGCCCTGATGTCTCCTGGGTGAGCAAGTTGCTTGTTCTTGTAGTAATCAGTTGGTATGCCTATATTGTTTTGTATTTTTACTGTCGGTCTTTATTTCAAGAAGTATCTTCTGTTCTTCTAGCTGCTCCAGGCTGGTCTGCTTGTCATTTCAAATAGAAATTTCCCACCTCTGAAGATTCTGGATGCTGTTCAAGGTTCCACATATGGTCTTATGTAACACAGAGGCACTGCAGGAAGCCTCCTTCATCGGGCATGTTGTAGCCCAGTTTTAGGTACTCCAATCAGTCATAGGTAGAAGACAGACTTACAAGTTTTCTATGGTAATATTTCTGGCTATTCCTTTCGCTCCCCCTCAAGTGTCTATTTTATAATGGTATGTAAGAGAAACCAAGATACAAAAGACAGCCAAACATCTTAACATTATTTCCCCGCTTCCCCACATTCCAACTATGTCTCAATCCCTGTATCCCAGAGCCCTGTTTTCCCAAGATTGCTCATACATCTTTATTTACCTCTGTCCCACTTGCCCATGCAAACCTGCCTAATTTTCTCCCATCCGCTTTGTTCTTCCATTATCCTCCCGCTTCTTGTATATCGCCTTCCTCCCTAGATGCAAACTATCCTGTGTCTATTCCCTACCCTGTGCTCATTCTTCCCCTCCCTCCCCCCACCTCACCCACCACATGTCAGTAACCAGCAAATAATCCCCCCTCTTTAGAATGGGTTCTTTTTCTTAGATTTTTACAGTATTGATCCTATGCAGTATTTTCTCCTTTTGTGACTTACTAATTTCACTCACCATAATGTCCTCAAGGTTCATCCATGTTATGTGGTGGCTTGCAGCTTTCTTGTTATTCTTCAAGGTAGCATAATATTCCACTGTATGTATGTACCACAGTTTATTTATCCATTGTTCAGTTGATGGGCACTTTGGCGGTCTCCATCTTTTTACGATTGCAAATAGTGCTGCTATGAACATTGGTGTGAATATATCTACTCATGTTATGGCTCGTATTTCATGTGGGTAAATACTAAGTAGAGGGATTGCTGGATCATAAGGTATTTCTATTTCCAACCTTCTGAGGAAGCAACATATTGCTTTCCAGGGAGGTTGGACCATTTTGCAATCCCACCAGCAATGCAGGAGTGTCCAAGTCTCTCCACTGCTAGAATTTATTGTTCTCTACTTTTTTTTTTTTATCATTGCTGTTATTGCTGGTGTGAGATGATATCTCATTGTTGTTTTGATTTACATCTCATGGCTAGTGATCATGAGCATTTCTTCATATATTTGTTGGCTGCATGGATTTCCTCCTTGGTGAAGTATCTGTTCATCTCCTGCGCCCATTATTGAATTGGGTTATTTGAGTTTTTCTAGTAGAAATGTTGTATTTTCCTATATATTTTAGAAATAAATCCCTTTTCTGATGTGTCATTGCAAAAGATTTTTTCCCATTCTGTGGCTTACCTTTTTACTCTTCTGGTGAAGTCTTTTGATGCACATAAGTTTTTAATTTTTAATATGCCCAACTCATCTATTTTGTCTACTTTTGTTTGTGTAGTTTTCAAATTTTTTGGTTGTCTGTGTATTCCCTGAATTAGTACCCTCACATTTGTCCCCATTTTTTTATTGATGACCTTCATAATTCTGGGATTCACATTTAGTTCTTTAATGCATGTTGAGTTAGATTTTGTATAAGGCATGAGGTAAAGATCTTGTTTTGATCTTTTGCATATCTCTTTCCAGTTCTGCCAGCACCATCTGTTGAAGAGACTATCACCTCTCCATGTGAGGCCTCCAATCATGTCCTTTTTCTTAAGCAGTACTTTGCTTATCCTTGGTCTCTTTCCTTTCCATGTAAAGTTTGTAAATGTTTTTTCCATCTCTTTGAAGAATGTTGTTGGAATTTGGATTGGGATTGCATTATATGTGTAAATTTGTTTTGGGCAGTATTGACATTTTCACAATGTTAAGTCTTCTTATCCAGAAACATGGCACATTCTTCTATTTTTTTAAGTCTCTTTTGGTTTCTTGTAGTAGTGTTTTATAGTTTCCTTTGTATAAATCCTTTGTTTCTCTGGTTACCTTATTCCTAGATATTTCATCCTTTTGGTGGCCATTGTAAATGGTATTGCTTTCCTAATGTCCTTTTCAAGGCTGTTGTTTTTGGTATAGAGGAATCCAACTGATTTTTGTATGTTGACCTTATATCCTGCCACTTTGCTGAATCTTCCAGTGAAGTCTAGTATCTTTTTTACTGAGTCTTTGGGCTTTTCTACATGTAGGATCATATCGTCTGTAAATAAGCAGAGTTTTAAATCCTCTTTGCCAATTTGGATGTCTTTAATTTCCCTGTCTTACAATAAAGCTCTTGCTAAGACTTCCAGCACAATATTGAATAGGAATGGTGACAAAGGGCATCCTTGTCTGGTTCCTGTTCGCAGAGGGAAGGCTTTCAGTTTCTCTCCATTGAGAGTGATGTACGCTGTTAGTTTTGTATATATGCTCTTAATTATGTTGAGGAATTTCCCTTCAATTATTTGTTGAGTGTTCTTATCAGGAATGGATGTTGGATTTTGTCAAATGTTTTTCTGCATCAATTGATATGATCATATGGTTCTTTTCTTTTTTCTTATTTATCTGGTGGATACCATTGATCATTTTTCTGATGTTTAACCATCTTTGCATCCCTGATATGAATCTCACTTGATCATGATGTATTATCTTTTTGATGTGTTGCTGGAGTCTGTTGACTAGTTATTGTTGAGAATTTTTGAATCTATGTTCATGAGGGATATTGGTCTATAATTTTGTTTCTTAGAGATGTCATTCCCTGGTTTTGGTATGAGAGTCAAGCTTACATCATAAAATATATAAGAAGTTTTCCATCCTCCTCTATCTTCTGGAATAATTTGAGTAGAATTGGTGACAGTTCTTCCCTGAATGTTTGGTAGAACTCACTATTGAAGCCGTCCGGACCTGAACTTTTTTGTTTGGGATTTTTTTAATGACCTGATCAATTTCTTCTTTTGTTATGGGTCTGCTCAGTTTTTCTGTTTCATTCTGTGTAAGTTAAGGTAGATCATGCTTATCTAAAAATGTTACCATCTCTTCAAAGTTTTCGAATTTGTTGCAGTACAACTCTTTATAATATTCTGTTGTTATCCTTCTGATTTCCGTTGGTTCCATTGTGACATTGTCCATGTGGTTTCTCATACGTGTTATTTGTGTCTTCTCCCTCTTTTCTTTTGCTTTGTTTGGCAATGGTCTGTCAATTTTGTTAATCCTTTCAAAGGATCAGCTTCTTTTCCTGTTTATTCTTTCTATAGGTTTCCTGTTTTCTAGCTCATTTATTTCTGTTCTAATCTTTATTATTTCTTTTCTTTTAGTGACTGTAGGTTCCCTCTCTAAGTATGTTTGTAACAGTTATTGATGCTATGTTGTTAATGTGTTAATTTTTGTTCTTTCTTCTTTTTGGATGTGTGCATTTATTGCCATAAATTGTCATCTCAGGACTGTTTTTGCTGTGTCCCAAAGGTTTTGATATGTTGCTTATTCATTCTCATTCGTTTCTAGGAATTTTGTGAATTCACATTTAATTTCTTTTACTACCCAGTCCTTTTTAGCAGGGTGTGATTCAGTTTCCATGTGTTTGACAGATAGTAACAGAACAAAATTATAGCAATAAATTCAGAGGACCCATGACCCAACCAAGGATCAAAATATTAACAATGTCAAAGAATAAAAAATATAGCAACAAAGATCCAAGTGGTGAGGAGGTCTAGTAGATTGCAGGATACAATAGACAGTCTTAAACACAGAGAAAACTTAATAGACTACAGTATATCCACCCAAATTAATATTTCACAACTTACTATGAAAATGAAGATCCAAGGAAACATTAAAACTAAAAATAAACTGACAAGCACAAAAAAACATGAACCCAGCACAAGAAGGCATCCAGAACAAAGGAGTGAACAGCACCACAATAAAATTAACAAAATGACAGCAGTTAATCCATACCTATCAATAATTACACTGAAGGTCAATGGAGTAAATGCACCAGTGAAGTGGCAGAGAGTGGTTGAATAGATAAGAAAACAAGACCTTTCAATATTCTGCCCAAAAGAGACACACCTTACCCACAAAGACAAAAACAGATTACAACTTAAAGGTTGGGAAAAAATATACCAAGCTAACAGCAATAAAAAACAAGTAGGAGTTGCAAAACTATTCTTTGATAAAATAAACTTTAAGGCAAAAACCAGCATAAGAGATAAAGAAGGACACTATCTCATGATTAAAGAGTCAATTGAGCAAGATGACATAACCATAATTGACATCTATTCTCCCAATGAAAGAGCACCATGATATAGGAAGCAAGCTCTACTAGAATTGAAGAAAGAAATAGATACATCTACATTTATAGTGGAAGATTTTAATATGCCACTTTCAAAAGGGGATAGAACAACCAGAAAGAAATTCTACAAAGCTACAGAGGAACTAAACAGCACAATCAATTAACTTGACCTCATAGATGTGTACAGAGAATTCAACCCAACAACAGTACAATACACATTCTTTTTCAGTGCACATGGAACTTTTTCCAGACTTGACAATTTATTGGGTCATAAAGCATGCCTCCATAAATTTACAAACATCAAAGTAATACAAAGCATCTTTTCAGACCACAATGCCATAAAATTGGAAATCAACAATAAGAACAAGGAACTAAAGTTTAATACATGGAAACTGAGTAACACCCTGCTGAAGAGTGACTGGACAATAGAAGAAATTAAATGTGAATTCAGAAAGTTCCTAGAAACAAATGAAAATGAAAACACAGCATACCAAAATCTTTGGGATACAGCGAAAGTGGTGCTCAGAGAACAATTTATTGCAATAAATGCTCACATACAAAAAGAAGAAAGAACAAAAATTAACAAATTACAAACATTATATGGAAAGGAAAGAGACCCAGGATTAGCAAAGCACTGTTTAAGGAGAAGAACAAGGTGGGAATCTTTCACTCCCTGATTTCAAAATTTACTGCATGGCTACAGTGGTCAAAACAACCTGGTACTAGTACAATGAAAGGTACATTGATCAGTGGAACAGAATCAAGAATCCAGAAATTAACTCATCCACATACAGCCAACTGATTTTTGACAAAGTACCTAAATATATTGCATGGGGGGAGGAGGGGAGTGATAGTCTTTTCAACAGATGGTGCTGGCAGAACTAGAAAGTGATGTGCAAAAGACTGAAACAAGACCTTTACCTCAAAACTTATACAAAAGCCAACTCAATATGGATTAAAGACTTAAAAGTTAATCCCATAATTACAAAGGCCATCAATGAAAAAATAGGGACAAATGTGAGGGCTCTAAAACAGGGCATACACAGACAACCAAACAATTTGAAAATTACACAAACAAAGGTAGACAAAATAGATGAATGGAACATATTAAAATTTAAAAACTTTTGTGCCTCAAAAGACTGCATGAAAAGAGTAAAAAGGCTGGCATACCATTATAAAATAGACACTTGTGGGAGAGAGAAAGGAATAGCCAGAAATATCCCATAGAAAGCTCCTAAGTCTGTATTCTGCTTATAACTGATTGGAATACCTCAAATGCGGCTACAATGTACTCAGCGAAAGAGGCTTCCAGTGGAGCCTCTGCACTACATAAGACCATCGGTGGAATCCTGAATCACATCCAGAATCTTCCGAGGTGGGAAATTTCTACTTGAAAGGACAAGTGACCAGCCTGGAGCAGCTAGAAGAACAGAAGATACTTCTTGAAATAAAGACCTACAGAAAAATACAAAACAATATTGGCAAACCGACTGATTACTAAAACAACAAGCAAGCTGCTCACCTAGGAGACATCAAGGCAAGTGGTTGGGTTCCTTCAGGGCAAACCCCCTTCCAAGACTATGACTCAATGGGAATACACATTCTAATTGGTGACCATGTTTGTCACCAATAAGGGAAAGTGAGGGAAAAACAGCAATGAAGCTGCAAGCTAAGCCCTACAATGTTCAATAGACACTTGCAAACCTGGGTGGAGACCTGATTGACCAGCAGTGTTGCAAGACCTGGTTACTCTTGGGCCCAGAGGACTAGAGTGGAGAGTGAAGCGTCTAATTGATAAGAAAAGAAGGCATATGCATAAGAACACCCACATTTGCAGATAATATTGACCTTGCTTCAGTGACTACATGATCAGAGCTCAACTAGAAGAAGAAAGAAGAGGGAAAAAAGAGCAATCTATTACAATTTGATGAATTTGACCTACACCTATAGATGCAGTAGCTCAAAAGAGGGAGCAAATCTTTACAGCAAGGATCATTCCTAGCCCCTCGGTAGGGTAGACAGGGATGGGCAACTTGGACATTGGCTAGCCAAAATGGTGGGCTACAAAGGAAAGAAGTGACCGACTTACAAGCTTTCAAGAGGAAACCTAGATCCAGAGGGCATGGAGGAAAGTAGAATCTCCACTGAGTAGTATCCAATCTGTCTGAGTGGGGCTGATGAAATGAAATGCGTATAGGTCTCTCGTGATACAATAGTGAATAATTTTTATCAGGACTAATTATGAGGATTGGAAATGTAAAGGTAAATATTTTGTAGCAAAAGGAGGAGAGTGATTGACTTTGCACTCTAGGAGAAGAGGCCCCTGTTACCATCAAGGGAGAAGAGCAGAGAGCGGGACCCTACCCAGAGAAGCAACGATGCCAGAGATGGAGGCAGAGATGATGACATGGAGAGATGGAGT
>NW_006409118.1:142837-161695 GCF_000296735.1 Chrysochloris asiatica
ATGATCCAGCAATTCCTCTACTTGGTATTTATCCACAAAAAATACGACCCAAACATGAGTAGATATATGCACACCAATGTTCATAGCAGCACTATTCACAATAGCAAAAAGATGGAGACAGCCTAAGTGCTCATCAATGGAAGAATGGATAAACAAACTTTGGTATATACACACAATGGAATAATATGCTACACCAAAGAATTATAAGGAAGCTGCAAACCACCGCATAACATGGATAAACCTTGAGGACATTATTCTGAATGAAATCAGTCAGTCACAAAAGAAAAATACGGCATAGAACTATTATTGTAAAAGATTAAGAAAAAGCACCCACTAAAAGGGGGAAATTTTTTGTTGTTGTTGGTTACTGGGGTGTATGGAGTGGGGTAAGGGGAGGGAGGGAAAGGTGGAGCACAGGGTAAGGATAGACACAAGATAGTAGAGCACAGGGTAAGGAATAGAAAGAGGATAGTTTGGGTGCTGGGGTTGGCATACTTTAGAAGGGGAAGCAGAAAGGAAAAACAAGGTGGATGGATAGGAGAATAGCTAGGCAGGTGTACATGGGCTAAATAGGACAGAGGTAAATAATGATGTAAGCATAACTGTGGAACACAGGGTTCAGGCATACAAAGATTGAGGCATGATTTGGATGGGTAAGAGTGGGAAAAATGATATTAAGATGCTTGGCTGTCTTTTGAATCTTGGTTTCCCTTACCTCCTACTGGAAAATAGACACATAAAGGGGGAGAGAGAGGAATAGCCAGAATCACCAGAGAAAGCTTATTAAGTCCGTCTTCAGCCTATAACTGATTGGAATACCTAAAATTGGGCCAGAACTTGCCCAGTGAAGGAGGCTCCCTGCAGAGCCTTTGCATTGCACAAGTCCATAGGTGGAATCCTGATCCCCATCCAGAATTTTCGGAGGTGGGAAGTTTCCACTTGTGGGGACAGGCAGACCAGTCTGGAGCAGCTAGAGGAACAGAAGATACTTCTTGAAGGAAAGACCAGCAGGAAAAATAAAAAAACAACAGCAGTCCAATTGACTACTATAAGAACAAGGCAAGGTCCCCTCAGGGAAAACCCCCTTCCAAGACTGCAACTCAAGTGACATACACTAGCAGGCACATGGTCTTGCTGCTGACCACATTGGTCACTGATAAGAGGAAGTGGGGAAAGAACAGCACTGAAGTTGTGAGCTAAATCCGACTACATTCAATAGACTCCTGTTAACCTGGATTGAGACCTGGATAACCAGCAGTATGATGAGACATGGCCCCACAGGACTAGAATGGAGTGTGAAGCATCCAGATGATATGAAGCGAGTGGAGATGCACAAGAATACCCACACTTGCAGATGTTACCCACTTGACCTGGTATCAATGGCTGGATGATCAGAACATGACTAGAGGAAGAAAGAAGAGGATGGGGGGGGGAAAGAGTAACCCACTTCAAATTGATGAACTTGACCATGCTTGTGGATGCAGTATGACAAAGGAGTGGATAAATCTTTACAGTGAGAATCATTCCCACCCCCTTTGTACACAGGGTCTACAAAGATGGGAAACTTAGTCATTGGCTGCCCAAAATTGGGGAGGTTGTAAGGAAAGATGGAATCTCCACTGAGTTGTTTCCAACCTGTCTGGATGGGGTTGATAAAAGGGGAATAGGACTCCTGTGGTTCAATAGGGGATGATTACTATCAGGTCTGACAGTGAGTGATGTAAATGTAATGTAAATGTTTTGTAAATGTAAATGTTTTGTAACAAAAAGAAGGGGAGTGGCTGATTTTGCAGTCCTGGAGCAGAGATCCCTGGAACTATCAAGGGAAAAAAGCAAGAAGTGCAGGATCCTGTCAGGTGAGGCAGTGACATCGGGGATGGAGGCAGAGATGATGACCTGGAGGGAAGGAGCTGCTGGGGACTCTGGACTCAGGGAGGGAGAAGGGCTGTGTGCTGGCAGCCTGGGGCAGGTTTCAGGGTGTACCCTTTGGTTATTTGATGATGCATTCAGGGGATTGTAATCATTGCAATGAAACGAAATATGATAGGATGAATGTAAGGATAATGAATAATTATTCTCCCTTGTAAACTAATACATAAGTCACAAAAAAGACTTAAAAAAAATAAAAAGAATTAACTGACTGATTTTTACGTGTTAATCTGTACTCTGCCTCTTTAATGAATCCTTGCATTAAATTCAATAACTTTCTAGTTGAGTCTCTGGGTTTTTCTGCAAATAGAGATCATTTACTTTTTCTTTACCAATCTGTATGCCTTTTGTTTCCCATTCTTGCTTTATTCTCTGACAGGACATCCAATGCTAAATTGAATGGTGGTGGTGGTGGTATGCTGTGAAGTTGGTTCCAATTCATAGTGATCCTATATAGGATTTCCAAGGCTGTAAATCTTTGTGGGAGCAGAAAGCCTCATCTTTCTCCCATAGAACTGCTGGCAGTTTCAAATTGCTGACTTTTGGGTTAGCAGCTTGACTTGTAACCACTACACTACCCGAGCTAACAGGAGTAATATTAATGAACATTCTTGTCTGGCTCCTGCTCTCAAGGGATATGCTTTCAGTCTCTCCCCATTTAGAGTAACGTTGGCTGTTCCTTCTATTCCTTCAGATGTCTTTTCTGAGTTGCTGGATATGATCATGTGGCTCTTTTATGTTGTGCTATTTATCTGGAAGATTACAGTGATTATTTTCTAATGCTCCACCATCCTTACATTACTGGTATGAATCCCACTTGGTCAGGAAGTATTATTATGTTTTATATGATATTAAATTTTATTGGCTAGGATTTCATTGAGAATTTTTACAGTTATGTTCATAAGGACTATTGGTCTATAATTTTCTTTTTTAGTGCCATCTTTGACTGGTTTAGGTATTAGGGTTATGATTGCTTTATGCAAAGAAAGCTAGAGTATTCCATTCTTTTCTATATTTTGGAATAGTTTGAGTAGAATTGATGTCAACTTCTTCTGAATGTTTGGTAGAATTCTTCAGTAAAGCCGTCTAGGCTAGGACTTTTTTTGTTGTTGGGAGTTTTATAAGGCTCATTCAATTTTTTTCTTCTGTTATGGATCTACTCTAATTTTCTACCTCAGTCTGTATTACTTTGGTAGCAAGTGTGTTTCTAGAAATTTATCCATTTTTTCTAGAGCTTTCAAATTTGCTAGTGTATACTTCTTCATAGTATTCTGTTACTATCCTGTTTATTTCTGTTGATTATGTTTTGTCATTTCATGCTAATTTTATTTTCTTTTTTCTCTTTTTTAGATTTGCCAAAGGTTTGTTAATTGTATTAATCCTTACAAAGAACCAGTTTCTAGCCTTGCTGATTCTTTCTAATTTTTTTTTTTTTTTTTTTCTGGTTTGGCACTGTTTGGTGCTGTTGAGTCTGTTCCAACTCGTGACAACCCTATGCAAAACAGAACAAAACATTGCCCTGTCCTTCACCATCCTCACTATTAGTGATAGTGTTGAACAAAGCAATAGAAGATGCTTTATCCTATTTTAATGTTTACATATTTAGTAAGGCTTGCCCTGTGGCCTATTATATGTCCTACTTTGGGTAATGATCCATATATACTGAAAAACCATGCATTTTGTGATATTGTTTCATGGAGTGTTCTGAGTTTGAAAAAAAATGGATTGTTTGTGTTGTTTAGATCCTCTGATCTTATTGAATTTCTTTTTAGTTATGCTGTCCTTCATTGAAAGTAATGTATTAGTGTCCTATTATTATTGTACACTTCTCTGTTTGTCTTTTCAGTTCTTTGAAATTTGATTTATGTACTTTGAAGCTCTTTCATTAAGTGCATAGCTACTTACTAAGTTTATGCCCTCATGATGGGTTGATCCTTTAATCTTTATGGAATGACCTTTCTTTATTTCTTTTGCTAGTGTTTTACTTAAAGTCTATTTTGTCAGAAAGCAACATTGCCACTTTGCTCATTTTTGGTTGGCATTTTTTTGATAAATGCTTTTCCACACTTTAATATTTAGCTTGTGTCTATTTTTATTTTGTGTCTAAGATATGTCTTTTGTAGGCAACATATTGACAGGCCATGTTTTCTTATCCATTCTGTCCCTTGACTGGTGAATCTAACCCATTTATATTTAATATAATCATCAATAGGTATGAATATACTGTTGTCATTTTGTTATGTGTGTTTTTGTTTGTTGTTCTGCTGTCTATTTCTTTGCTCCATATGGTTTTCTGTGCTGAACTCATGTTGTCTACAGATTTTCTTTTCATTTCCTTCATTAATATTGATTTTGTATTTATTGAATCCTGATGTTTCTCTTCTTGTTTATTTTAGATAGATTTGTTAAGTTTCTTTATGGTTATTGTCACTATTTATTCTATATTTTTGGCAGGCCCATATGTTTTATTTGCATTCTGATATTCTTATCATATAAATGTTAAATCGTTTCTTATTGTCTGTAGATCCCTGATGCTACTATTTTTTACATTCAAATTATGTAATTTTACTAATCAGGCTTCGATTTCAATTTGCTGTTGTTGTTCGGCCACCACTAGTATACAGTTAAGCAAGACAATCCAATCACTTTTTTTTTCCAGTTTACTGAATTTTTCATATATATATATATTACATATGTGTGTGTGTGTGTATATACATATATACAAATACACACACATATATAGTGCTGTAGGATCATCATTTGACTACAAATCACAAGGTCAGCAGTTCAAACCCACCAGGTACTCCTCAGAAACCTATAGAGGGTTGCTATGAGTCAGAGTCAATTTGACAGCACTTAGCAACAACAACAACAACAACAACAACACACAGATATAGATAGACAGATAGATAGATTCACTTTTTTTTTTATTGTTTTATTTCTTTCTTGGAGGAGCCCTGGTGGTTAAATGTTTAGTTGCTATCCTTGTTGTTGGTATTGTTTTCAGGTGCCATCAAGTGAGTTCTGATTCATAGAAACCCAATGCACAACAGAGCAGCTGCTGTCCTAAAAGTTGGCAATTCAAACTCTCCAGCCATTCAACAGGAGAAGGATGTATCATATTTATATTTTTGGGATCCTTATGAGTTCTATTTTGTCTTATAGGGTTTCTATGAGTCAGAATTGACCCAAGAGTACAGTTTTGGAATTATTTATTCCTTGAGATTTTCTATTTTTATTTGTTTCAATGGTATTTATAGTTGCTTGTTGAAACATTACAGCTTTTCCATCCTTGTTACAAAATTCCAACATGTGATTCATCTCAGTGTTGGTATTACCTTTCTAATTCAAATGGCTATTATTTTCATTCTTAGTATGAAGAGTGATATTCCATTGTATCCTGGTCATCTTTGTATTAGATTTTGAACCTCAGAACCTATTTCATTTTCCTCATAAGCACACAGTCATCCCATTTTTGTAAAACATGAGTGGCAAGGATGGAGATAAATATTTAACTCTCTGTTAATGCTGCTGACACCACCTGGTGGAAGCTGAATGCTAACTCACATTGCCTCAATATTCATTTTTGCAGTATTATTGCAACATTATATATTACTCATGTAAGAGTCACACAGACCATTATCAGCTTAGGAGAGTAGAACACCACATTTCTGTTGCATTTTCTAGTCATTAAACATTAGCAATTAATACTTACATAAGTATGACATTTGAGTTACTTCCATGGTGTTATGGATTGAATTGTGCTTTATTAAAAAAAAAAATGTACTGGAATCCAAACCCCAATACCTACACATGTAATCTGCATTAAAATGAGACCTTTCCAATGTCAGCTGTATCCTAAAGCTAGTTACTTCTGAGTTATAAGGTACAGCATAAACAGAGAGACAGGTAAGCACAGACAGGAAATATAGATGTCATGTTGGGATCTCCAAGAAGCTAAAGAAAGTAAGGTTACAGATGCCAGAGCTACAGACATTAACATAGATGGGATAATATCCATATACTTATAAGGAACACCAGTTAATACCCCAATTATTCAAAATTACATACCAACCACTAATGCCAGTGATGATGAAATTGAAGAATTCCACCAACTCCTTCAGTTCAAAATTGATAGGAAATGCAATCAATAGGTATTGATAATTGCTGGTGGTTGGAATGCAAATGTTGAGGAAAAAGAAGGATCAGTAGTTGGTAAATATAGCCTTGGTGAAAGAAATGATACTAGAGCTAGTGTTACAAGTTTTTCAAGACCAACTTGTTCATTGCAACAAAAACAAACAGAAAATATTTACCTCTACAAAAGAACTAAGAAATATTTAAAGAATGTGTAGGGAAAGTTTCATAAAATTTTTCATAAGTCTTTCTTGAGAATTTAGCATACTTTTGCACTTAAAAATTCTTTTTAATAAAAACATTATAATCTAGTCCTGTGTGTAATTTAGGAATATATTATTTAATATAAGCAAAAGTATTACTGTCTATGGGCATTAAGGAGTCCAGGTAGCATAGTGGTTAGGTTATTGGCTGTTAACACAAAGGTTGGTGGTTTAAACCCACAACGATCCAGAGGAGAAAGATGAAGTACTTGGCTTCCACAAAGATATAGCCTTTCACACTTTTTTACTCTATTGCATATGATTACAATGAGTTATAATCAACTCGATGACAATGAGATCTAAAGAACCACATTACAATATGTTCCCTGGTACTTTGAGGATTTTTTCCTCTTTTTCTCTTATATATCTCTGAGTGGTTGCTGAGACCTAATTGTAAGAGAAACAAAACCTAGTCCACTAGAAGAAATTTTAACAACTGATAGCTAAGCAAACAATATACACAGCCTAACTCATAGCCAGGTAAACATAAAATCTCACATTAAAAATCTATTTATCTTCATTGTTTTTATATCAGCTTCAAACAAAAAGCAACATATATTTAAGCATACTACCAGATCCTTGAATACATATTGCTAAGTGAAAGAAGGTAGTCTCATAAAGCTACATGCTGCATGCTTCCATCTGCCACTCTGTCAGTTTGTCAGACTGTGGTGGCTTGCATATTGCTATGGTACTGGCATTTCTTAAACCAGGAGAGTCACCCAAGGATACTGATTTCCACACTAAGAAAGACTAGGAATAAAGACCTAGAAAGTCAATTTGAAAATTAGCCAATGAAAAATTTAGGATTTCAACAAAACATTGTCTGACTTGCATACTTTGGACACACCATCAGGACAAATTGATCACTAGAAGGAAATCTTGTTTGTTGAAGTATAGGGGCAATGAGGTGAAGGAGATTCTTTGTGAGATGGATCAACAGAAAAGTCACAAAATGCACTCAAATATATTGGCTATTGTGAAGATGGGGCAGGATGGGCAATGTTAAGTTCATGAATCATCCACTTGAGGACAGTTATCTGTGTTGGAAGAAGTGCAGCCAGAGTGTTCCTTGGAGGCCAGGATGGCCAAACTTGGTTTGTCATACTTCAGCAGACATATTGTCAGGAAGGACCACTCGCTGGAAAGGGATATCATGTTTGGTAGGGTAGAGAGTCAGAAAAAAAGAGGAAGTCCCCCAGCTAGATGGATTGGCAAAGTGGCAGCATGAATGGGGTCAAGAGTGGCAACAATTGTGAGGTTGGCCCAGTACCAAGCAGTGTTTCGTTCTGTTGTGCACAGGGTCGCTATGAGTCAGTAACAACTTCATGGCAACTAGCAACAACATTGATCTAGAATTCTTTAGCAAAGTGTTTACTATCACAAGTTTTAGTTCATTATTATGCAGAGTGACTGGTAGAGTCTTGACTTAATGCAAGGTCAGTGGTTCAATCCCACCAGTTGCTCCTTCGAAACACTATACAGGGTTTGCTGTGAGATAGAACCAACTGGACATGATACTTAACAACGGCACACGTGATTTATCATATCATTACCTTTAGAATTTAACAATCATATTTCTCAAGTGCCATTTCCAATTGTATTTTTAAAATATGTGACTTTCTAATAGCAAACAGAAAAAGGTGTCATAGATTTAATTTTGTCCCTGCAAAGTATATGTCAAGTTGATTGGGTCATGATTCTCAGTGCTTTAACTGGTATGCAATGATGTATATACCAATTTGTCATTTGATGTGATAAACCAGTAAGAGTATTAAGAGTGGTATGCAAAAACTTTAATCTCATCACAGCCCTGATCTGATAAAAGAGGAAAAGAGGACTACAACACATAATATTTTACAAGAGATAAAAGGAAAGAGATGTGAGCAGAGAGAGGAAACTACAACTACAAGAAAGAAAAGGCAGAAAGAGGGTGTTTCCTTTTTGACACAGGGTTCTTACTTTGTGAAATTCCTAAAACCAGGGAAAGATTGATGCCAAGGCACATGGTGATCTCCAAGGAATGCCATCCCATATGTGTTGAAAGAAGACAAGGGCTTCATCCAGGCCTGACAGAGAGAAAGCCTTCCCCTAGAGCCAGCATTCTGAATCCGGACTTCTACCCTTCTAAATTATGAAAGAATAGCTGTTTGTTAGAGTCTGCCACTTGTGGTATTTTTGTTATAGCAGCACTAGATAACTAAGGCTGAATTATTGAAGTGATGTAACTGTAGGGTTTGAATTAAGAGACTGGAGCAGAGGAAAGAGGAAAATGCATAATATTCAGGAAGCCTTTTGCCCAGAATGGTCATGGATAGGTGGAGTAGAACTATACAGAGAAGGATTGTTGTTGTTGTTAAGCGCCGTTGAGTCAGTTCTGAACCATAGTGACCCTGTAGAGGGTTTCTAAGGAGCAACTGGTGAGCTTGAGCCACCAACCTTGCAGTTCAAACCAACTTTTCAGTCTAGAACATTAACCCACAACACCACACCAGGACTCCAGAGAGAAGTAGCCAAAAAATTAGAATACTGGAAGAAGAAAGAAAGGAGAATGAGGTGGAAGAGAAAACAATACAGAATGGGGAAAGGTTAGCTAATAACTGAGAACTTATTGTGTTATTGGTAAATATTGTTTTGGCTCATAGTGACCCTGTATAAGGTTTCCAAGGAGTAACTGGTGGGTTCAAACCATCGACCTTGCAGTCCAATACTTATTCTATAGCACCACACCAGAGTAATGAGAACTCCTTTGTTTTTGTTGTTGTTAAGTGCTGTCAAGTAGTTTTTGACTCATAACAAACCATATAGGGTTTCCAAGGAATGACTGGTGAGTTTGAACCACTGACCTTGCTGTTTAAACTGACCTTGCAGTCTAGTGCTTACAAACTGTTCAAACTGATTGTACAGCACCACACTCGGGCAGCCTATTAAGGAAGGCCAAGAAATAAGACAAACTATCCAGACCTGATAGTAACAAATCTAACTCAAAAATCTTGTTCCCTGGGGCCTGATTTGTTTGTGTCTCAAATATTTTTCTTAGAAACACTAGATATATAGATTCATATATACATAAGCACAAACACAAATAATAACAACAGTAACAAACTCACCTTTTGGTTCAGGACTTTTGTTTAGAAAACCACCCATTATCTGAATCACCGACTCAGGAAGAAGTCCTCACATTTGTGACTCCTGGTCCAAATGAAATTCCCAGATGTGTTCTGATCTGTGTTGTCAGGAGTCTGAGATGTCTTTGTGCTCCCTAGACAAACACAGAGGGACAGAACCTTGCCAGGGGAACTGTTCTTGGCCCAGAGAGAAATTTAGTCAGTAAACCAGGTTCTTTGCTCGCTGGAATCAGCCTAGAAGCAGGTAAGGAGACTCTGGACTCTAGTTCTCATAGGAAGGACCATAAAACAATATATCAATTGCAGATGCTAACACATTCATTTGAGTACATACACACAGGAAACACAAAGGTCAGTTGATAAATGGCAGACCTGAGTTTTATCTATTATTATTTTTTTCATCTACATCAACCCTGATTTGAAACTACCAGCTGCTCCGCGGGAGAAAGATCAGGCTTTCTACTCCCGTAAAGGTTTACACCCTCGTAAACCCTGTACAGGGTCGCTATGGGTCGAAACCGACTCGACGGCACTTAACAACAACAACAACAACATCAACCCTGAAGAGACTGGGAGAAAAAAAGAGGGAGAAATTTTCTGTTTGCTTGGTAATTCATGCAGACCAATAAAACTAAGTGATAGCTTTTATGGAGTAGGCAATGACTCTGGGCTCCTTTCCATTCTTTCCAAAACTTTATCCACTGATTCTATTCTGCCCTTCTGAATTCTAAATTTTATACCGTCTTCCAGTTTCTGTGTCTCCCTGAATGCCTGTGCTTCTCTAGATGTCAAGGTAGTATTTTTCCCTGAGACGTTAGTCTACTGATGTCTCAAAGAAAAGTCTTTAATTTAAAATTTCTCAACTATAATGGTTGCAAGGCTTACAGTGATGATTTTGTTGCTCTTTGAGATGTGCGATGTAACTGGAAGCTTATTCTTGTTGCTGCTTTATAAATAAAAATATTATTCATTTTGTTGTTTTTAAGACTATATATACATAGCAAAACATACACCCATGCAACAGTGTCTACATGTACAATTCATTGATTTTATTCTTATAGTTGAGCAACCATTTTCATCTTTCTTTTTGAAGTTGTTTCTACCTCATTAATATAAAATCATTGTCCCCAAAGGTTCCTAGATAATGTTTCAAGTTGCTGTTTTCATTGACATTTTTCTTTTTAAAATAATAATTATAAGTCACCTAAACTAAGAATTAACATCAACCAATAAACTTCTTTTGTTTCCTTTTCTGAATATGTACCTTTCATTTATTTATAGTTTATCACCTATCCCTAGGGTGACCAGTTATCCCAGATTGCCTAAGATGGGTTTCCTGGATGCAGATTTTTGGAAGATACAACTGAGAAAATTTCAAGGTAATCTGGGTATGTTTTCACACTATTTATCTCAAAACTGTCTCATTCCAGTTTTGAAAAATCTACTAGTCTGCTCAAATTTGTGTAAAACAAGGGAAATATGGTTGTTTTGAACCACAGGGTCAGCAGTTCAAATTCACCAGCTGCTCCTTGGAAACTCTGGAAACAGGGTCGCTATGAGTTGGAACCAACTAGAGAGTAAGAAAACTTAGATATAAGAAGTGAGTTATTTGGTCACAATTCAACAACATCCTATCTAGCAATTTTACAACAGCTCTTCTGGAGCAGTCAGTGAGCAAGATAATTCACAGCATAATGGAAACATCAGGATAATCAGATATGGAAATCTGACAGCGCTGAAAGTATTTTTAGTCTTTATTGTTTGGTTTCCATTCTAACAATTCTTTTCTGAAATGTAAATTCATTTGTATTCCTGAAAATGTTTATATATTATCACCATTTTCCCTTTTGGAGGATTACATGGTCTTTTATTTGTTAACAGTGATGTGAAACTCCTTCATTATATAGCTTAGTGTAAGTGTATTTTAAGCCATTTTGCCTAGAACTTGGTGTGCAATTTTATTTTGGCAAATTATATTATTCTGAATTGAGTTATTTTCTCTAATTTTTTCATGTAAATGAGAAATTTAGAAAATGAGTTTTTCTCAGAAGAACTTTTTCATTTATTTACATATTGAAAAATTTTAATAATATTTACGTGATTGAAACATTTTAATAATACTATGTTTTCTTGTCACTGATAGTGTTGATAGAAGTTTCTTTTAAAATTTCTGTAAGTATACACTCTCCCTGCTTCAAGTTTGGAGTTTTCTGTTTTATTTTGCTTGTCAGTTGAGTTTGCCTCTATATTCCATATTAGAGGTTTTCTTCTGATATGTGTTGACTTTTAACTGTCTGCCCTTGATTAAGAGTAGGAAACTTGAACTAATTAGAAAATCTGGATAGGTAGACCTTATTGACACTTAACTTTTTCAGTGTAGGGTGATTTTGATAAATCATTTGGTGGAAGTCAGTATCTTTCCATCTTTAATCTTAGATACATGAGATTCTCCAGATAAGGCTCTTTCAAGTTGTTACACAGAAGTTACAGGTCTACACTAGATAGCTTATTAGGTCCCTAGGGGGCACAATTTTGCTTGACTACTAACCTAAGGCTGGCAGTTCGAACCCACCCAGTGACTCTGCAGAAGAATGGCCTGGTGATCTGCTTCTCTATAAATTATGGCCAAGAAAACCATACGGAGAAGTTATATTCTCTAACACATTGGGGCTCCTTGAGTAAGAAATGATCTAAGCAAGGGTTTTATCTCCATATTATCTATCCCTTTCTAATCTATTGTATGTTTTCTCCTTGAGGAAAATGATCAGTTTATCCTTTTCAGACAATATCACTCACTTACTCACTGTCATTTATTCTAATTCAACTCATAACGACATTATCTATTTAGGTTTCTGAGGCTGTAAACCTTTACAGGAGCAGAAAGCCTCCTTTTTCTCTCATGGAGTAACTGATGGGTTTGAACTGACAACATTACAGTTAGCAGGCCACTACTTGTCCTATAAAGCCAACAGAGTTCTTTCAAGTAATGTAGCTCCCTATTTCCCCCAGGGTTCGAATAAGGAGATATGAGAGATCTAGGCATATGGCATCTTAGTATAATTTGTCGTTTGTTGTTTTATTTTAATTATGTATTATGCTCTTGAAAAAAAAAAAAAATGTTGCCTAACCCAAAGCCACAGATATATAGACACTAGTTTGCTTCTAAAATTTTTGTGGTTTTAGATTTTACAGTTAGGTCTATGATCCATTTTGGAGTCCTGGTTTGGTGCTGTTGGTTTATGCGCCAGACTGCAAAGTCATCTGAACTGCAATGTAAGTGCTTCAAGCTTAGCAGCCTTTCCTCAGAAACCCCTATACAGGGTTGCTATGGGTTGGAACTGACTTAATAACACTTGACAACAATGTCTAATTGTCATAGCATATTTTTCAAAAAGATGATTCCTACTGATTGAATTGTTTTTGCACCTTTTTGGAAAATCAGGTGTTCCTACTAAAGGAGCATATTTACTTTTTTTTTTCTATTTTTATCAAAATACTGCAATGTCTTAATTATTGTTGTTTTGTAATACCATCTGAAATCTGGTAATTTTAGTCCTCCAAATTTATTCTTCTTTGTTAGTTGGCTGTTCTGGAGCCTTAACATTTTCATATGAATTTTAGAATCCACTTATTAATTTAAAAAATACTCTGCAATGATTGGACTTGCACTGAATTTGGAGATAATTTTGGGTGAAAATGAAATATATAGATCAATTTAAGGGAAAATTGGTGAGTTAATAATATTAGATCTCTTTTATTTACTTTCAGTAACATTTTTTTACTGTACATGTTTTGCACATGTTTTATATATTTATCCATAGTATTTGGTATTTTAATGCTAATATTAATGGTGTTATTCTATTTCAATTTCTGATGTTTAATTCTAGAAATACCATTAATTTTCACATATTGATTTTGTGTCCTTCATTCATTTTTAAACTCAACTATCAACCACAGTAGCTTTACTCCAGGTTTCATAAATTTTTTTACATAGATGATAATGACATCTGCAAATAAAAACTTTTTACTTCTTTCTTTCCAATCAAAATACCTTTTATTTATCACTTTATTGAGATGGCTAGACACTTGCTCAATGTGGGAAAATACAAACACACTTTTTTTTTATTCTAGATCACTGCAATGAAGTGAGTATTACAATAAAGTTAGTCATAAATGTTGGGGTTGCCCAGTGCAAGTAATAGTTATGTTTACATTATACTATAGCCTATTAAGTATGAATAGAATTGTGTATAAAAAAACAGTGTATACATCTTAAAGAACAAACCAATCTGTATTGGAAGAAGTACAACTAGAATGCTCATTGGAAGCCAGGATGGCCAGACTTCATCTCTAATAATTCCTACATATTATCATTAGGAACCAGTCCCTCTAGAAGGATATCACATTGGTAAAGAGGGGGCTCAGAGAAAAAGAGGAAAATCCCCAATGAGATGGATTTAGCACAGTTGGGCTCAGACTCAATGATGATTGTGAGGTTGACAAAGGACTTGGCAGTATTTCAGTCTGTTGTACAAAGGGTCATTATGAGTCTTATGTACCACAACTGTGTGGTATTAAAAACAACAGCAGGTATCTTAATTTAAAATTCTTTACTGCTAAAAATGAGAACAATCATGTAAGCCATCAACAAGTCATAATATGTTTGCTGGTGGAGGGTCTTGCCTCAATATTGATGGATGATGACTTATCAAGGCAGTGGATGCCGAAGATTTGGGTGACTGTTATAATTCTTTAAAGTAAGACACCAATGACATTGGTCATATTAATTGTTTCTTTCCCTTGAACACTTAAAGACTATTGTAGGATTACTAACTGGCCTAATTTCAATATTATTGTGTCTCAGGGAATAGGGAAATATGGGTCCTGGTGTAGAACTGTAGGACAAGCACTGGACTGTAAAGCACAAATTTAGCAAGCAGTTCACACTCACCAGCCACTCCTTGGAAATGTTATACAGAGTTGCAGATCCAACTCAACAGTATTTCACAACAACAACAAAATAGAGGAAGAGATATGAGGAATGGTTGGTTAGTGAAACAGTCAGAACAGACACATTATTGATTAAGTTTGCCATCTTATTATGGCCATGGTTCATGGTGTCCCAAAATAATTACAATAGTAACATCAAAGATCACTGATCACAGTTCATCATATCAGATGTAAAAATAATAAAACATTTAAAATATTGCAAGAATAACCAAAATGTGACACAGAAATGGAAAGTGAGCACATGGTTTTGGAAAAATGGCACAATTAGACTTGCTGGATGCAGGGATGACACAAACCTTCAATTTGTAAGAAACTTTTACATTTGATTTTAAATACTCTGTGTGTTATTTTTACAACTATAAGGGATATTGATCTGCATATTTCTTTTCTTCTGATGTCTTTTTCTGGTTTTAGAATTAGTGTACTTCTATCATCAGAGAAATAATTTGTAAATATTTCATCATGATAAAATTTGTGTAAGAATTTGTATAGAGCTGATGTTATATTTTCCTTAAATGTTTGATATTATTAGACATTGAAGCAATTCAGGCCTGGAGTCTACTTTGTAGGGAAGTTTTCAACTGAAAAATCAGTTTCTTTACTCAATATAGGGATATTTGGGTTACCTAATTCTTCTTGCCACCACTTGTCTGTCATTTTGTCATAGTGTGTGTTTCTGTGATGTGGAAGGCTATGTCACTGGTATTTTAAATACTGGCATGGCCATCATAGTGGACAAATTTCAGAAGAGTTTCCAGACTAAGCTAGAATAGAAAGTAGGAGAGATAGGTTATTTCTGAATGTTAGTTAATGTAAACATTGTGAGTAGAAATGGAACACTGTCTGATATAGTGCTAAAAGAAGAGCCCCTCAAGTTGGAAGGCACTCAAAATACAACTGGGGAAGAACTTTTTCCTCAAAGTAGAGTTGACCTTAATGACCTGTATGGAACAAAAGTCTTAGGACCTTCATTGACTGATGAGTGCTAATGAAAAATGAGAAAAAAACAGCTGTAAACAACCATTAATAATTGGGATGTGATCAAGGATCAATCCTATCCCCTCTGTATACAGGGTTGATTGGAACAGGCAACTTAGACATTGGCTACCTAAAATGGGGTGAGGGGCACTATAAAGGCATGAAGTGGCTGGCTTACAAGTTTTCAAGAGGGAGTTTAGTTTCAGAATGTACGGGGAAAGGTAGACTCGACACTGAATAATGTTCATCTTGTCTAGACAGGTCTGGTGAAAAGAGATGGGGATCAGATTCTTATGTCAGAAATTGTTTGTTATCATGACTAATTGTGATTGTCACAACTGTGTAGATAGAAGTTTTGTAACAAAAAGAGGGGAATAGTTAAACTTACATTCCAGGAGCATAGGGCCCTAGGACCATCAAAGGAGAAGAGTAGGAGTGGAATGTGAGACCCTATCAAGAAGAGCAGCAACATCAGAGACGGAGACAGAGATGAAGGCATGGAGAAATAGAGCAGCTGAGGACTCTAGACTCATGGAAAGAGAAAGGCTGTGTGCTGGCAGTCAGGTGCTGGTGGCCAGGAGGCAGTCTTCCAGAATGTGCCCTTTGGTTGTTTAAATGATTATATATTCCTGAGGGTTTTTGTGTATATCTCCCCAAAAACAAACAAACAAACAACAACAATAACAAAAAAAGCAGGGAATAGAAGCAAATACTGTTGAATGATGATGCACGGAGGAGATTGTAATCATTGCAATGAAACAATGATTGTAAAACTGATGTTCTCCCATGTAAACCATCACTCAATTCACAATAAAAAACTTTTTAAAAAATGGAATGTGTAACGTACAAAGTGTTAATCTAGAAAATTGGAAATTAACAAAAATGAAATGGATCACATAAACATTGAAAACATTGGCATTAGTGAACTGAAATGGATAGGTATTGGGCATTTTTAAATGCACAATCATATGGTTTACTATACCAGGAATGAAAAATTGAAGAGGAATGGTGTTGCATTCTCATCAAAAAGAGCATTTCAAGATCTGTATTGAAGTACAATGCTGTCGGTGATAGGCTAACATCCCTGACTACAGTCATAACACCCATAATGTGTTTGATCTCATCTTGTTTCAGAAACTAAGCAGGGTTGGACTTGTTAGTACTTGGATGGGAAGATATATTCATAAACATACAAGGAAAATCAGTTAATACCACTATTATTCAAATGTATGCACCAACTACTAAAGTCAACAATGAAAAAATTGAAGATTTCTACCAACTTGTTCAGTTTGAAATTGACTAAATATGTGATCAAGATACAGTGATCATTACTGGTAATTGGAATGCAAAAGTTGGAAACAAAGGGAATGATCATTCGTTCGTAACTATGACTTTGGTGATAGAATGACGCTGTAGATCACTTGATAAATTTCTGCAAGACCGATTACTTATTTACTGCAATAGCTTTTTTCAACAACATAAAAGTTGACTATACAAGGAGCTCTGGTAACATAGTAGTTATGAGTAGGACTGCTAATCTCAAGGTCAGCAGTTCAAAACTACCAGCAATTTTGTGGGAGAAAGATGAGACTTTCTGCTGCTGTAAAGATTAACAGCCTTGGAAACCCTACACAGGGTTGCTATGAGTCGAAACCAACTGCACTACACCCCACCCACACCACCATTATTTGGATCTCATCAAATGGATTATACAGGAATAAAATTGACTATATGTGTGGAAGGGACAATGTAGAAGATCGATATCATCAGCTAAAACAAGGGTAGGGACTGTTTGTGGAACAGGTAATCAATAGCTGATATGCAAGTTCAAGCTGAAGTTAAAGAAAAGTAAAACAAGTCCAAGAAAGCAAAAATATGATCTTGAGTATATTCCACTTGAATTTAAAAGCCATCTCAAGAACAGATTTGTTGTATTACACACTAATGACTGAAGACCATAGTTGTTATGGGATGACATCAAGAACATTCACAACTTACATGAAGAAATCAAAAAGTAGAATTAGACTAGAGAAAGATTAAAAACAACAACAACAATAATTTTTGATAAAGGAAAGGATAAATTGCTACAATTTGATGAATATAACCTATGCTTGTTATATGAAAGTAGTAGCTCAAAATACCAACAGAGAGGGAAGAGGTTTTCACAAAAGTATCAATGCTATCCCCTCTGTATACTGGGTAGATAGGGATGGGAAACTTAGACATTGACTACCTAAAATGAAGGTGTAATAAAGTCTCAAAGTGACTGGCTTACAAGGTTTCAAGAGGGAGTTTAGTTTAAGAGTGTCTTGGGAAAGATGGAGTCCCCACTGTATAGTTTTCATCTTGTCTAGGTGGATTTGGTAAAAAGAGATGGGAATAAAATTCTCAGGATTCAATAGTGACTAATTGTGACTGTCACAATTTTAAAGGTAGAAGTTCTGTAAAAAAAAATGGGGGAATAGTTAATCTTACAGTCCAGAAACAGAGGACCCTAGACCATCAAGGAAGAAAAGCACAAGTGAAATGTAAGACTTTATGCAGAGAAGCAGTGTCACCAGAGATGGAGGCAAAAATGGGGACATGGAGAGATGGAGCAGCTGAGGACTCTAGATTCATGGAAAGAGAGAGTTTGAGAGTTGGCGGCCAGGAGACAGACTTTCAGAATGTGCCCTTTGGTGGTGTAAATTATTATATATGCCTGAGTGTTTAAAAAAAAGAGAGAGAGAGAGCTAAAATGAATAGAGAGAAATACTGTTAACTGATGGTACATGGAGGTGATTATAACCATTGTAATGAAACCTAGTATATTACTTGTTGAATGTAAAACTGATGATCTAAAGAAAGGAAGAAAGAAATCAAGAAGTCATTAAAAAGACAGGAAAGAATGAAAAGACCAAAATGGATGTCAGAAGAAACTCCAAAACTTGCTCTTAATCATAGAGAAGCTAAAGCAATTGGAAGGAATGAGAAAGTCAAAAAGCTTAACAGAAAATTTCAAAGGTCAACTTAAGATGAAAATATCAGATATTACAATGAAATGTGCAAAGGGATGAAGTTAGGAAACCAAAGGGGAAGAGCACACTCAGAATTTCTCAAGTTGAAAAAACAAACAAACAATTCAAGCCTCAAGTTTCAATATTTGTATGGACAAAAGCACTGGACCTCAAGGTTGGTTTGAACTGCAAGGTCAGTGGTTCAAAATCACCAGCCTCTCCTTAGAAGCCCTATACAGGGTCATTATCAGCCAGAAATGACTCCACAGCACTTAGCAACAACAACATGGACAAAATATTGAATGATGCAGAAAGCATAAAAAGAAGATGGAAGGATGACCAAAATGCAATTGGTTGATGCTTAAGCATCTCACAAGGTGGCATATGATCAAGAAGTGGTGGTGTAATAGAAAGCTT
>NW_006409118.1:162105-164874 GCF_000296735.1 Chrysochloris asiatica
AGTGGGGGAAAAACAGCAATGAAGTTGTGAGCTAAGTCCAACCATGTTCAATAGACTTCTGTCAGCCTGGGTTGAGACCTGGTTGGCCAGCAGTATGGCAAGACATGGGGACTCCTGGCCCAGGGACAGGGACATGGCCACAGAGGAATAGAGTGGAGAGTGAAGCATCCAGCTGATGCAAAGTGAGGGGAGATTCAAAGAATACCCATAATTGTAGATAGTACCCACTTGACCTGACTTCAGTGGCTGGATGATCAGAACTCAACCAGAAGAAGAAAGAAGAGGAAACAAAAGAGGAATCCACTACAATCTAATGAACTTACCTACACTTATGGATGTAGTAGCTCAAAAGAGGGAACATATCTTTACAGCAAGGATCATACCCACCCCCTTAGTACACAGGGTTGACAGGGATGGACAACTTAGACATTGGCTACCCAAAATGTGGGAGCTAGAAAGGCAAGAAGTGACTGGCTTACAAGCTTTCAAGAGGGAGCCTAATTCTAGAGGGTGTGGGGAAAGGTAGAATCTCCACTGAGTGGGTTCCAACCTGTCTGGATGGGGCTAGTGAAAGGAGATGGGGATAAGACTCTTGTGGTTCAATAGTGAATAATTGCTGTCAGGACTGACTGTGAGATTTGCAAATGTAAAGGTAGACATTTTGTAACAAAAGGAAGGGAAGTGGTTTATCTTGCAGTCCAGGAGCAAAGTGTGAGACCCTATCCAGAGAAGCAGTAACACCAGATATGGAGGCAGAGATGATGACATGGAGCGATGGAGCAGCTGAGTACTATGGACTCAGGAAGGGAGAGGGGCTGTGTGCTGACTGCAGGGGGCAGGCTTTCAGGGTGTACCCTTTGGTTGTTTGATGATGCATGGAGGGGATTGTAATCATTGCAATGAAATTAAGTATGATAGGATTAATATAAAGCTGATGTTCTCCCATGTAAACTATCACTCAATTCACAATAATAACTTAAAAAAAAAAATGTGATGGTATAGAAGGAAGAAGTCCACACTGCACTGAAGACATTAGCAAAAAACAAGGCTCCAGGAATTGATGAAATACAAATTGAAAATTTTCAACAAACTGATGCAGTATTTGAGGTGCTTACTTGTCTATGCCAAGAAATTTGGAAGGTAGCTTCCTGGACAACCAATTGCAAGATATCCATATTTATACCATTCCATGTAAGGTGACCTAAGGAAAGTAGATCATTGAATAATGTCATTGATATCACATGCATGTAAAATTTTGCTGAAAATAATTTTAAATGGTTTCAGCTGAACATAGACAAGGAACTACTAGAAATTCAAGCCAGATTCTGAAGAGAATGTGGAATAATGGATATCACTGTTGCTGTCAGATGGATCTTGTCTGAAAGTAGAGAATATCAAAAAGATGTTTACGTTTGCTTTACTGACTATGCAAAGATTTCTGACTGCATGTATCATGACAAACTATGAATAACAATACAAAGAAATGGTATTCCAGAACACTTACTTATGCTCATGAAGAATCTGTATATAGATCAAGAGCAGTTCAAACAGACAAGGAGATAATGAATAGTTTAAAGCCAGAAATTGTGTGCATCAGGATTTTTTCCTTTCCTGATACTAATTCAGTCTGTATACTGAGCAAATCATTCAAGAAGCTGTATTATGTGGTTTCATGATGAGAAGATGACACATTAACAACCTGTGATATGCAGATGACCCAATCTTGCTTCTTGGAAGTGAAGAGGACTTGAAATACCAATGAAAAACAAAGGCCACAGCCTATAGTTTAGATTGCTCTTCAATGTAAATAAAACAAAAATGCTCACAACTGAACAAATAAATAACATCACGGTAAATGGAGAAAAAACTGAAGTTGTCTAAGACTTTATTTTGCTTGGATTCACCATCAGTACTCATGGAAGCAGTGGTGAAGAAATCAAAGGATGTTTTGCAGTTGGTAAATCTGCTACACATAACCTCTTTTTTTTTTTTTAATGTTTTATTGTGTATAGTGTGATAGTCTACATGAGGGAACATTAGTTTTACATTCATTCCATCATACATCATCTCATTTCCATAGTTACCATCCCATCCATGCATCATCACCCAACCAAAGGGTAAACCCTCAATCCTGCCTGCCCTCCCCTCATGGTCCTCAGCACACAGCTCCTCTCCCTCTCCGGATCCCTAGTCCCCAGCCACTCCATCTCTTCATGTCATCCTCTCTCTTCATGTCATCCTCTCTGTCTCAGTCTCAGGCCTCACTGCTCCTCTGGGTGGGGTCCTGCTCTCCGTTGTTCTCCATTGAGGGCCCTCCCCTCCGTGCTATAAAATGTCCACCTTTACATTTCCAGTCCTCACAATCAGTCCTGGTAACAATTATTCACCCTTGCTTCCTAAGGGACCCATCTGCATTTCTTTTCATCTGCCCTTCCTAGACATGTCAGATACTACTCACTGGACACTCTCCCATCCTCCCCACCCTGTGGATCTAGGTTCCCTCTTGAAAGCTTGTAAGCCAGTCACTTCTTGCCTTTGTATCCCTTCTCCCATTTTGGTCAGTCAATGTTCACGATGGCCATCCCTATCTACTCTTTGTGTGGAGGGGGTGAGAATAGTTCTTGGAGGAGGGATTTATTTCCTCATTTGGACTGCTGCATTTATAGGTGGATGTCCAGTTTATCAAATTGTATCAGATGACGCTTATTTTCCTCTTCTGTCTTCTTTGGGTTGAGCTCTGTTCGTCCCATCATTGGAGCCATAGCAAGT
>NW_006409118.1:165599-166377 GCF_000296735.1 Chrysochloris asiatica
GTGACTGTTTTATATTATAATGTTTGGAAACCCAAGGTTCAAAAGTCATCCAAGCATCTCAACATTATTCCCCACTTTTCCCCATTCCAACCCTGTCCCAGTCTCTGGATCCCAGAGCCCTGTTGTTCTAAGGCTGTGCCTACATCCACTTTAACCTCTGTCCCATTTAGCTCATTCATACCTGTCTAATTGTTCTCCTGCTTGCCTTGTTCTTCTGTTCCCCTCTCCCTATTTGTATGTTGTCCCCCTCCCCAATACCCAAATTACCCTGTGTCTATTCCCTGCCCTGTGCTCTGCCTTTCCCTCCCACCCTTATTCCTACCCCTACATCCTAGCAACCTGTTAAGAATCCACTTTAGTGGATTAGTATGGGTTCTTTATTTTAGTCTTTTACATTAGTGGTCCTATGCAGTATTTTTCCTTTTGTGATTGAACAAATTCACTCAATATAATGTCCTTAAGGTTCATCCATGTTCTGAAGTGGCTTGTAGCTTCCTTGTTATTTTTCAAGGTAACATAGTACTACATTGTGTGTATGTATCACAGTTTGTTTATCCATTCTTCAGTCAATGGGCACTTTGGCTGTCTCCATCTTTTTGCTATTGTAAATAGTGCAGCTATGAGCATTGGTGATATATCTTCCCGTGTTGTGGCTCATTTTTCCTGTGGGTAAATACCAAGTAGAGGAATTGCTGGATCGAATGGTATTTCTATTTTCAACCTTCTAAGGGAGCACCATATTGCTTTCCAGAGAGGTTGGACCATTTTGCAGTCCCAC
>NW_006409118.1:168345-169623 GCF_000296735.1 Chrysochloris asiatica
TCCTCTTTGCCGATTTGGATGCCTTTAATTTATTTATCATGCCGTATAGCTCTGGCTAAAACTTCCAGCACAATATTGAATAGGAGCGGTGATAAAGGGCATCCTTGTCTGGTTCCTGTTCACAGAGGGAAGGCTTTCAGTTTCTCTCCATTGAGTGTGATGTAGGCTGTTGGTTTTGTATATATGCTCTTGATTATGTTGAGGATTTTCCCTTCAATTCCTACTTTGTTGAGAGTTTTTATCAGGAATGGATGTTGGATTTTTTCAAATGTCTTTTCTGTGTTAATCGATATGACCATGTGGTTCTTTTCCTTTTTCTTAATTATATGATGAATTACGTTGATTGTTTTCCTGGTATTGAACCATCCTTGCATCTCTTTTATGAAACCCACTTGGTCATGGTGTATTATTTTTTTAATGTGCTGTTGGATTCTGTTGGCTAGGATTTTGTTGACGATTTTTGCGTCTCTGTTCATGAGGGATATTGGTCTATAATTTTCCTTCTTAGTGATGTCCTTTTCTGGTTTTGGTATGAGGGTTATGCTTGCTTCATAAAAAGTATTGGGGAGTTTTCCATCCTCTTCTCTGTTCTGGAATAATTTGAGTAGAATTGGTGACAGTTCATCTCTGAATGTTTGGTAGAACTCACCCGTGAAGCAGTCTGGGCCTGGGCTTTTGTTGGTCGGGAGATTCTTGAGAGTCTGGTCAATTTCTTCTTTTGTTTTAAGTTTGTTCAGATTTTCTACTTCAGTCTGAGTAAGTTTAGGTAGGTCATGTTTTCCTAGAAATATACCCATCTCATCCAAATTTTTGAATTTGTTGGAGTTCAGCTCTTTGTATTTCTGTTATTATCTTTTTGATTTCGTTTGGTTCTGTTGTGACTTCACCTATGTGGTTTCTAATACTATTAATTCGCTTCCTCTTTCTCTTTTCTTTAGTTAGTTTTGCCAATGGTTTGTTAGTTTTATTAATCCTTTCAAAGAACCAGCTTCTTGTCCTGTTGATTCTTTCTTATAGTTTTTCGGTTTTCCATCTCATTTATTTCTGCTCTGATCTTTATTATTTCCCTTTTTTTTGGTGACTATAGGTTCCCTCTGCTGGTCTACTTCTATTTGTTGAAGGTGCTGTGTTAACTTGTTGATTTCGTCTCTTTCCTCTTTTTGGATGTGTGCATTTATTGCAATAAATTGACCTCTCAGGATTGTTTTCGCTGTGTCCCAAGGATTTTGGTATGTTGTGTTTTCATTCTCATTTGTTTCTAGGAACTTCGTGATTTCA
>NW_006409118.1:170677-173730 GCF_000296735.1 Chrysochloris asiatica
AGCTTTTCTCTGCATTTAGGATACTCCATTGCAAGCTGTGAGTTACCTGGTATCTCTACCACCTGGGCTTCTGTTGTTGTGTTTGTCCCTTCTTTGACATTGGTATGTTTACATCCTTCAGTTGACCTCTGGGCTCTCTTGAGTTTGTTGTTGTAGTTTCGTTCCGGTCTGGTCTCTGTTTTCTGTTGGCTGTGTTCCAGATGGTGTTGCCTTACTTGTCAGTCTCTGTTTGTGGTCTGTTCTTGTTGGTTCTCTGTCCACAGGACTCCCTTTAGGATATTTTGAAGTGCTGGGTTGGTTTTGATAAATTCCCTCAGATTCTGTTTATCCTGGAATGTTTTGATCGCACCATAGCATTTGATTGATAGTTTTTCTGGATAGACAATTCTTGGTTGACTTTTTTTCTTGCAGGGTATTGTATATGTCTCCCCATTGCCTTCTTGCCTTCATTGTTTGTTCTGAATAGTCAGAGCTTAATTTAATTTTTTTGCCTTTATAGGTTATGTTTCTCTTCTCCCTGGCTGCTTTTAGAATTCTTTCCTTGTCTTTGGTTTTGGAGAGCTTGATTATTATATGTCTTGGAGACTTTCTTTTGGGATCTATCCTTCCTGGGATACACTGGGCTTATTGAATGTTTATCTTCTTGTTTTTCAGAATGTTAGGGAAGTTTTCTTCCAGAAGCTCTTCAACTATTTCTTCTGTGGACTTCTTTGATTCTTCTTATTCCAGGACGCCAATAATTCTTACATTGTTCCTCTTCATGTTATCCAGCATGAATCTTAGACTGTCTTCAGATTGTTTTATCCTTTTAGTTGTTTGCTGTTCTATCTTGGCAGCATTGAGAGATTTGTCTTCCAGCTTGCTAGTTCTGGTTTCCATCTCTTCTAGTCTGCTCCTTTCCCCTTTCAGGCTATTGTCTATTTCTGATATCTTATTATTCATCACCTGGACATCTTTTTGCAGGTTTTGAATTGTTTCCAATGCTGTGTCAATCTTATTAGATTGTTCATGCAGTACTTTCCTTACTTCTTCCTTATTTTCCTTGACCCCTTTCGGAATATTTGAATTTGTTTCCATATCATTTTTCTGAATTCCCTCTCAGGCATATCCAGAACCCACTCCTCCTCCTCTATAAAGCTTTAGTCTGTCTCCAGCTCATTTGCATCTGCTGGCTTCTTCTGCCTTTGGACGTGTTTCGATAATGTTAATTGTTTCTTTTTTTGCATTATTATTCTTGTTTTATTGTAATTATTATTAATATGATCAGAAGATAGGTGTCTCTTGCTGTCCGTGCCGTTTGGCCACTGTGGCAAACCGGAAGTCCCTGCACATAACCTCTTTAAAGTATTCATGAACAAAGATATCATTTTGAGGACTAAGGTCGGCCTGACCCAAACCATGATATTTTCAAATTCATCTGCATGTGAAAGTTGGTCAATGAATATGGAGGACTAGAGAAGAATTGATGCATTTGAGTTAGGTTGTTGGCAAAGAATATCGAAAGTACCATGCACTGCCAGAAGAACACAGAAAAGCTGTGTTGGAAGAAGTACAGCCAGAATGCCCCTTAGAAGTGAAAAAGGCAAGATTTTGTCACTTGTTCTTTGGATATGTTGTCATGAAGCACCAGTCAGGACTGAGTATCAGGAGGGACATCATACTTAATAAAGTGGAGGGTCAGTGAAAAAGACCTGCAACAAGATGGCTAAACACAGTGGCAACAACATTGGCTCAAACATAACAATTATTGTGAAGCAGTACTAGATAGTGTTTCTTTCTGTTGTGCATGGGGTCACTGAGTCAGAACCAACTGGATGGCACCTAACAACCACAAAAACAATTCTTGAGTGCACTTACGGGCTTATGCTTTTCAAAGAATATTTTCATCAGTTCTGTTTCAACCCATTTCGCTTCTAAAATGTACTATTCTAAGTTCATAACATTCTTTCATTAGCATTTTACTATCTGTAAAATCCATAATTATATAACTTTCACATACATTATATTAGTAGTTGGTGTATTCTCTCTTTTTTGGATCAATCTAGTTTGAAATTAATCATTTCTATTAGTAGTCTCACATATCTTCTCAAAGTTTCTGATTTTATTGCTTTTCCAATTTCTATTTCAACTATCAAATTTAGTGCTTCTTCTTCTTCTTCTTTTTTTTTTTTTGCTTGCTTCCTTTTGTTCAATTTCTTCTTCTTTGTCTAGTTTTTTTGTGTTTTTTAAATAAAAGCTGAAGTCATTCATTTTAGGTCTTTCTAGTTTTGTAGTATAGACATTAAATGCCATAAGTCTCTCCTTAAATATTGCTTGAAAAGCATGTGGGGTGATTGTAATATTCATTCAGTTCAAAATATATTTTAATTTCCATTTTTAAATTTTTTTCTTTGACTCATGACTTATTTAATGTCTTTCCAGATATTAGAGGATTTTTCATATATCTTTATGGTTTGCTTTTTAATCAGCATTGTGGGCCAATGTGCTGGACTGCAAAGTTGGTTTGAACCAAAAGGTTGGCAGTTCAAGCTCACCAGATGCTCCTCAGGAACTCTATACAAGGTCGCTATGGGTTGGAACTGACTTGACGGAAATTAATAATAACAACAACATAAAGCAAACATCCTGTGATTTGAATCTTTTAAAGTTTGTTGAGATTAATTTATACGCCACATAATATATCTCAACAACAATATAGTCTTGTTGAATATTCTGTGTGCACTTGTGAAGAATATACTTTATGCTTTTGTAGAGTAGAGATTTTTAAAAAATGTAAATTAGGTCATGTTGGCTATGGTTTTGTTCAAGTTGTCTATATCCTTACTGTCTATTAAGCTATCAATTATTTTAAAAGGTGTGGTGAAATCTGTGACTACATCTGTTGACTTATCCATTTCTCATTCCAATTTTGTTCTTTTCACTTTCATCTAGAAATGATTCCATGCTACCCAATTAGCAACAAACCCTATATGACTTGACCACTTTAAAAGAACAACTGAGAGACTAAATGGGACAGAGATATATAGTGATAGATGCCCAACCATGGAACAACA
>NW_006409118.1:176646-191663 GCF_000296735.1 Chrysochloris asiatica
CAGGTGACATCATTGATGGTGTCAAGTGTGGCGGTGGTAGTGAGGTTGGCCCAGGATCAGACATTGTTTCGTTCTGCTGTGCATGGGGTCTCTATGAGTCAGTTCCAACTCGATGGCACCTGAAAACAACAACAACAGAATTTACTCAGTGAAATAGGCTTCCTGCGGAGCCTTTGTAGTGTATAGGACCTTAGGTGGAATCCTGAACCCCATCCAGAACCTTCTGAAGTCGGACATTCCCACTAGAAAGAACAAGCAAACCAGCCTGGAACTGCTAGAGCAGCAGAAGATACAGCCTCAAACAAAGATCATCAAGAAAAATCCAAAGCAAAAATGGCAGTATGACTGGCTACTACAAGAATAAGCAAGTTATTTCCTGGGAAGCCATTAAGGCAAGCGATCAAGTTTGTTTGAAACAAACGCCCCCTCTAAAACTGAAACTCAAAGGAAATGTATGAACAGGCATGTAAGCTTGCTGGCAACCCCACTGGTATACTGGTGAGTGGAAGAGGGGCAAAGACAACAATGAAGAAATGGGCTAAGTTCAACCACGTTCCATAGACTCTTATTGATCTGGAGATGAGAGAGAGAAGAGGGAGGGCTAGTTGGTCCAAAGTATGGTGAAGACCTCGGGACACCTGAGCCTATGTGCAGGGACATAGCCACAGAGGATGGAGCTGATAGTGAAGCATCTAGCTGATATGAAGTGAGGGGAGATGCACAAGAACACCCAAACTTGCAGATAATACCCATTTGACCTAGACTCAATGGATTGATAATCAGAACTCGACTAGAGGAAGATTGAAAAAAAAAAAGCAAAACAATTTTTTATAAAGGAAATGAGGGTAAATTGCTACAATTTGATGGACTTGAACTATACTCATGGAGGTAGTAACTCTAAATACCAACAGAGAGGGAAGGAGTCTTCATATCAAGTATTAATGCTGTTCCCTCATACAAACAGGGTAGTTGTTGTTGTTGTTGAGTGCCATTGAGTTGATTTCAACCCAGAGTGACCCTGTATAGGGTTCCCAAGGAGTAGCTGGTGAACTTGAACCACTGACCTTGCAGTTCAAATGGCTTTACAGTTTCTGGCACAGTAACCCACAGCACCACAACAGGGTAGACAAGGACGGGCAATTTAGGCATTGGCTAACTAAAATTAAGGGGCGATAAAGGCACGAAGTGACTGGCTTACAAGGTTCCAAGAGGGAGTTTAGTTTAAAGTGTGCGGGGGAAGAAAAAGTCCCTACTGAACAGTTTTCATCTTGTCTAGATGGATCTGTTAAAAAGAGATGGGGATAAGATTCTTATGATTCAATAGTGAGTAATTGTTATTATGACTAATTGTGACTGTCACAATTGTAAAGGTAGAAATTTTGTAACAAAAATGGGGGAGTACTTAATCTTACAGTCCAGAAAAGAGGACCCTAGAACCATCAATGGAAAAGAGCACAAGTGGAATATGAGACCTTATCCAGAGAAGCAGTGATACCAGAGATGGAGGCAAAGATGGGGACATGGAGAGAGGGAGCAGCTGAGAACTCTAGATTCGTGGAAAGAGAGGGACTGAGAGCTGGTGGCCAGGAGGCAGACTTTCAGAATGTGCCCTTTGGTGGTGTAAAGTATTATATATGCCTGAGTGTTTAAAAGAGCTAAAGTGAATAGAGAGAAATGCTGATGGTACATGGATGGGATTATAATCATTGTAATGAAACAAGGTGTATGATTTGATGTATGTAAAATTGATGATCTGCCCTGTAAACTTTCACTCAATCCACAATAAAAACCTTAAAAAAAAAAAAAAAAAAAAAGAACAGCTGAGATTGTCTTGGTATTTTGAGCACTTTTTCTTGACTAGGATCTTCCTCTATTGAGGGGACGTATCAATTTATTTTCAGAAACAAATGGAATTTGTAGACATGGCAGCTGAACCAATATGTGAAGCAGAAAACAGAACAAGCGTGCCTAATTTTAGCAACAGCTTTAAGGTCAAGTAAACATTTATTGGCCTTCTTGTCCTTCACTCTCTTTACCAGAAATACAGATACTTCAGTTTCTTCAACTTGGAGATGGTATTAGGAAGGTTCTGGTGCAAATTGTCTTAACCCTCAATATCTGTGAATGTGATCTTATTTGAATATAGTGTCTCTGAATATGTGATGAAATAAGTCTTTGAAGATGTGATGAAGAGATTGTGCTGGATTATGGAAATCAAGTGACAATTGTCCTTAAGAGAAAAGGGAAATTGGACACAGAAACATGCACAGGGAAAGCATCATGTGAAAATGGGGCATAGATTGAAAAGATGCATCTATAGGCCAAGGAACAAGAGGATTACCAACAATCACCATTAGCTAGGAGAGAGAAATAGATCACATTTTTTCTCAGAGTCTTCCAAAGGAATCAACACCTTGATTCCAAACTTCTAGCATTCAGAACAAAGAGAGGGGAAAAAATACTTTCATTTTAAGATACCCAGTTTGTGGTACTTTGTTATGACAGGCTTAATTCTCTAATTCAGGAGAGAAGCCAGCATATCAGTGAACAGATTGGAAAAGAGTCACAGGTATAACCACAGAACCACACTCTAGAATGAAATTGTTCCTCCATCCAGTCTAAAAAAAAAAACAATATAAATTGAGACTGGAATGGAAATATAGTGAATGAATGAAAAGGAGATAAGGCACTTCCTTCTCTGGCTCTTTACTGCCTTCCCCAAACTATTCTCACTCACTACTCTAAGACCCCCAAACTCTAGAATCTAGATGATACTGTGTGTTTTTGTACACAATATTGTGTCTTATCATTTTTTGACAGTACTAGAGTTTAAAAGGCTTATATGATGATATGTGTTAGTATGATTTTTGCATGCTGTTTCAGGTTAACCTGTTGCTGGAAAACAATGCTCCCAAACTTAAACTGGGTTTGGAAAACATCTGGAGCATTGGCAATGTCATAGTACTATATTTAAAGGTGGTGGTGTGTGTTAATGCACTGGAATGCAAAACAGGTTTGAGTTGCAAGGTCAGTGGTTCAAGCTCACTAGCCGCTCCTGGGAAACCATATGCAGGTTCTCTATGAGATGGAACCGACTCTATGGCACTCATCAACAGCAATGGTCTTCATGGTTAAGGATGAGAACTACAAAATGTCATTTTATTTCACTTTTTTACTAACTTATGCTGTCTCTAGAATAAGGCTTAAGCTTATAATGAAGACCTTTAGACTGACTTCTGTTATTTATTTTAGTCCATGAATCAGATTTTTTTTTTAAATTGGGCTCACATGGGGAATAGAACTACATCAGCTTCTTCCTAAAGCCAATTCCATCATCATGAGAGTAATGATTTCATTTAAAGTTTGGATATTCTCCTAAAGTTTATGCACAATACGCAGATAAGGACATATCGATTATTGACTGTAGTAATGTTGTGATTCCTCGTTCAACTATCTTACTATTTCTGCCATTCTATAAGTACTGGCCTCCTAGAAGAACTGCAGTACTTTACGTATAGGATTTATGAGGATATGAATTAATAACTATATCTGAGATCATGTAGCTCAATCTCTTTTTCTTGGCAACAGGAAGATTGAAGTGAAGAAAATGTGATGCCTCAGCTGTAATTGATAGAATTGGAACTAAAGTCCACTTATCTTTATCAATGGACTCTTAACTATAATCATGAGAGCATTTCAAAGCAAATTTAGAATGTAAGTTTTCTATAGAAACTGCTTAACCAGCAGTTCTTTGGGAAAATCAGGCCCTTCACTATCAGAGCACTTATTAGGCCATGTGGCTGCCTAGTTCCTAGCTTACCCCAATGGGCTACAGGTCATAGAAAATTGTTTATGTCAGCATAATGCACAATTATTGCCATATAAATGTTGCTCAAGTATATAGTCAATGAGTGACCTAGTACATGAAGTCCAACTTCATATTACATATTATCTCCCTGTGTCTACCTCTAGTGTATACACAAACTACATATCATATCCACCATACAGTTGTTTTGAACCAGAAGGTCAGTGGTTCAAACTTAACAGCCACTCCTAAGAAACCCTATACAGGGTCACTACGAGTCAGAACTGACTGGACAACACTTACCAACAACTTCAGTTTACTTTTTTTCATGTATGTACTTATAAGCATTTTAAAGTTTAACATACAACATGTAAATCTATGATCCAGCTTGAGTTAAATTTTGTATACAAGTATGAAATTACAATTAAGATTTTTTTCACATTGATATCCAAATGTTTCAAAACAATCTTGAAAAGTTTGTTCTTTCTCCATTCAATTGCCTTTGCATATTTGTGGAAAAAAAAAAAAATAGGTCATATCAATGGATCTAAATCTGGACTTTCTATTCTGCTACATTGATCTAGGTGTCTGCCTACCTTTATATGTCTAAAATTGTGCAGTGTAATACTTCCAACATTATTTTTCATTTTTAAAAAGAATTTTTCTGGAATGTATTCTTTTTCAAGTTTTAGCTAATTACTTTGATATTTTATTTAAATGTTGGAATCACCTTGTTGATATATATAAAACAGCCTGCTGGAATTTTGCTTGGTATGGTATTAAATCTATACATGGTTCTGCATGAACTGACAACAACCATCCCTCCCACATCTGGGTTCAGTAATCCATTACAATGGTCACACACAACTGAGACACCATACTCATAGCTATGGGGTTTATTAACAGGTTACACTGAAGGATCAGAAAACACTCAGGGTACAGTTCTTCTAGTCAGGACAGCTTCTCATCTTCCATGCCCACAGGCAGGCCTCTGTGTGTCTCTCAGGCCTTTGGCCTAACATGTGTAACTGCTCCAGCAATGTAGCACAGCTCTTTTAGGGTTGCTGATAAGTGTCCACAGGGCACACACACTGAAGACAATCATCTCTAATTCCTTGGATCAGCAAACCTAGCTCCCCCAATTAAGTATCTAGAGTCACCCTACCCTACATGAAAGTCTCCTGTGAAACCTCACTCTGCTTTACTTGCTCTATGAGCTGGGAACACCACTGCTCTGGCTTGTGCTGTGACTCTGCTGCTCCTCCAGTGTCACAGCTTTCTGTCCCTGGGTCAAGGAGATTGAATGCACAGGTTCAAAGGTGTGATCTACTCCTGGGTCTTTGATACTCCTCTCTGCTTCTGAGATGATTCATTTTATGCTCATGTTAGAGCTTTGAGTTTTCATAATTAGCTCTGTTAATAATCACTCACAGCTGCATCATATAATCCATCAACATCTTCCCCTACCTTCTTTACCCAAACCAATCAGGATAAAGTATTTTGGCAGGAGTTACAAAAACCATAGCTAGAAGAGATATATGAAATAATTAATTGCTCTACACAGGATTGTGTATGGTGTATGAGGTCTGTGTAGCCATTGAAGTGGATTATTGAACCCAGATAAAAAGCAGAGAGTTTTATGGGATCTATGGTTTATGTCATTTTTAATTTTTTTTTACACTTAACCTTTTTTATAGCTCTTTTTCCTATTCAGAATTACAGCCACAGCAAGAAGCAATACTGACCAAATAAGCAATCTCTCCCATGAATAAGCCATTCTGAAATGTGAAATGAAACTCAGGAATCCCATTAAATCACAAAACTGAGAAAAAAATATTTTAAGATTGTCCTTTTTATCTGAGAAGCTCCTTGGCTGACAAGAAGGTGACAATTGGCCTTTCTTTACCTGAGAAAGCTGCTTAGGGACAATAAGTTTATACCAAGCTTTACTGGTGTTTTTTGTTTTCCTCCTGGAATCACACACACACACACACACACACACACATATAAATTTCCCCTTTCTTGTGCCAATTATACCATCCAATGTCTGGAATACCTAGGTAGAATTATCCAGACCACAACCATAAAGATAATGCTAAGGAAAATTATTATCTAATTCAAAAGAGTATCCACTATGAAAAAAAAAGTACTGTAATTTTTCACATTTTGAGAGATTATGTAGGTATAGTGAAAAGATGGTCAATCATTAGAGTTTTGTGTGTACCCAACAATATATCCTTAGAGCTTTCATTGGTATATGAGGGAGAAACTCAGAGGAACTAGAGCACTAAGCCTACTGAAGAAAAACTATGCAAGAGATAGCAGGATATGGGAACTCTAGACTCAAGGAGAGAGAGGGTCTATGTGCTGGTGACCAGGGGGGCTGGTGTGCAGGGTATTCCCTTTGGTTGTTGGAATGATTAAAAAAAAAACACAGAGGGATTGGAAGCAAATGCTGTTGAATGATGTTGTATTGAGGGGCTTGTAATCATTGCAATCAAATGAAATACGATAGAATGAATGTAAAGCTGATGGTCTCCCATGTAAACTATCATTCAATTCAAAATGAAAACTTTTTTTAAAAAAAGAGAGAGAGAGAGAGAGATAGTAGCAGGATAATTCACTATATAGAAGAAAACATTTTCTTTATAAACCAATAAAACTAGTACATCTAGATTGATCTTCATAATCATTTCTCAGGGTTGAGAGAAATGTATGGAATTACCATCCTGACAGAGATAAGGTTACTGTTTTCTCTTGGGTAAGAAGGGGGTTACTGATGGAGCATATCACATTCATGATGGAGCTGTTTTTAACCAACAGAGATTTCTCCACATTGGTACAGCCCATGGCTATCTTGAGTCAGGACCTCAGAAAATATGGGCACTGTCTTTCTTTACACGTTCTTCCACTGCATGTTAGGCTGAGGGAACCACCCATCTGAATAACACATTAGCTGCATTTCTCAATCTTTATCTTTCCATCCTTCCATGGTGACCAGAGTAAAAGCACAGAAACCTAGGGGATAGATGCTAAGGAACCAAAGCCTAGTATTTTGTGAGGAATTGTAAGTTCAAATGACTTTACTTAGAAAGAAGAGGGGCATTCAGGGGGCTTCTGGAAGACAGCAAAATTTAAGGTCTTTGTATTCCAATTAGGAATGAGACAAGTTGGCAGATTTTCTTGTTTTGTTTTATTTATGATTCTACTGGACAAGAAACCACAAGGTTGGTAGTTCTAACCCACCACCTGCTCCTCAAAAATCCTGTACAGGATTGATATGGATTGGTACAGTTAACACCAACAACAAAATCATCCAGAAATGGATTATGAAGTAATATAGATTTTTCATGATCCAGGGTTCCTTGTTTTTTGTTTGATTTGTTTGATGTTCCTGAGAACAAATTAACTTTGGCCGGGGTATGGATCACATATGCAAGATAAAATAAAGTTAAGTAGGAGAATATTCTCAAACATCAAAATCTTATAATTGAATATGTCCAATGGCAGAAGATGGTGGGGGATCATGTAACTTCGAGGATGTTGGAGCTAATTGCACCCTTGGCTCAAGTAGATTTTTAGTAATGAAATGCAAAGAAACCCTTCTCCAAGTTTTGTTTTGTATCTTGCAAATTCAAGGCCTCACGTATGCAGGACACAGAGTTCATGGCTATCAGATGACCTTGAAAGACATAATAGGAGCAGTAATTATGGAGGTTGATCAAACACAAAATGAGAAGCAATGACAGATACACAAAATAAGTCTAATCCATCCTATTGTGGGCAGTAGGGTGGATTTTCTCTGAGGATTTTGCTGGATCCAAGTGTTATCACACTTTTAATTTTCATCAAACCTTGTTGATTTTGTTTCATTCAAAATTTATCTTTGTAATTTTCTATCCAATGACAAGAAAACGTTCACATTTGTTATATTATTTATAAGAGAAGTATAGATATAAATTGTAGAATGTTTAACTGGTACTCAATGACCAAAGTAAAAATGACCCCATATGTAATTAGTCCAAATCTGCTAGAGTACTTCTCTGGGGAGGAAATTCATTGACAACAAAATAATAATTTTCAGATCATTTCCTTCTATACAAGCTAAGTTTCTGAGAAGTGTGTTATGTTCCTGAAAGTCTTGTAAATACGCACTGAAAAATTAAATCCCTTCTGGAGTTCGAAGTACACTGAGTTATATATGAATTCCTAGAAACCTAATAATATAACCGTACTATATAACCCTTTATCAATCAGGTTGTTTGGTTAAATTGGCTATTCCTTTCCTTATTTATACTGATTGTGTTATATCTAAGTTCATAGAAACTTAAAGTTAAGAGATTAAATTAAATGTGTTCATTTTGAAGATGAGAAACATAGAGATTAAAGAGTTGTCATATTCACACATAAGTGATTAAGAACTTGTTATTTAAATCAAATAAAAATTGGTTCAAAGGCAAACATCACAATTTCCTAGTGTTTTTGGCAAACTACATGTTTCTAGGATGGTTTTCCAAATGTAAAATGTGAGAATAAAATAAAATAATTCATTTAAAACACTTAGAGTTTCTGGAATACAATCAATATTTCAAAAAACTAGTAATTATTTTTGTGCACTGATAACATTATTTGTCACAAGAGGAACTGGCGTTTAGTAAGAATTCAGGACTTCATTAAAGAGTTGCTTGTTGGCAGACTTTGGAGGTGGGTCCTTATTTCTGGGTCTTTAAATCATTAGGGCAATACAAAGGTAGCTGTGAATCATGGTCTCTTCAATTCACATAGTATACACTCAGTTTCTGAGGGCACAACCTTCTTTTCCCATTGACAGGGAACAGAGAAGCACCATGTTTCCACCTTGTTTCATCATGTTTTCTGGACGTTAGGGATGCATCTTGTAATTCAGAATAATGTAACAGCACTATTTTTTATTGCATTTTGTATATGGAACCTCTAAACTTTATGTCAAATTGACAGAGAGAACTCAGAGGATTTCCTAAAGAAAGAAATATGGTCAACATGCCACAAACAGTGACTGACATCCCTACCTTTAATTTAAAAATTCCTCTAGATAGACTCTTTCTTTCTTGCTTTCTCGTCTCTTTCTTTTGTAGGCAAGTTTCCAATGGTTTTCATAATGAGAAAATAAATACATGTTGTTTCTCTTCAATTACATAAAAAATATTTTTTTTAAATAACCAAAAATTGTTTTCTTCTTTTTCATTTTAACAACATTCCCTATCATCCAAATTAGCATGCTGTGGAGTTGGTTCTGACTCATAGTGACCCTAGAAAGGTTTATAGGAGCAGAAAGCTTCATTTTTCTCCCACAGAACAGCTGGCAGTTTCGAACCATGAGATTAGCAGTCAGATTTGTAACCACGAAGCTACCAGAGCTCCTTTCTTCCTATATATACATTACTATTAAATTACTTATATCAAGATAGAAAACATGGCACTGTAGGATCAGTACTGGACTGAGAACTACATGGTTAATAGTTTGAACTCACCAGCTGCTCCTCAGAAACCCTATACAGGGTTGCTCTGAGTTAGAAATGACTCAAGGGCATAACAACAACAATATAGTAAGTACAAGGAAGAAGAACAGCCGGACTACTTCTGAATGTTTAGCCAATGAACACATAATGAATAGCATCAGAGCATTGTTAGATACAGTGCCAGAAGATTAGCTCCTCAGGTTGGAAGACTGGGGAAGAGCTTCCTCCTTAAAGTAGAATTAACCATGATGATGAAAATGAGGTAACATTTTCAGGATCTTCATTTGCCAATGGGGCACAACTCAAAATGAGGGGAAATAGCTACAAACAACTATCAATAATTAAAACATGGAAATTATAAAGAATGAATCTAGGAAAATTAGAATTTGTCTAAAATTAAATGGAACATATAAAGAACAATATCACTGGCATTAGTTAGCTGAAATGGACTAGTATTGACCTTTTTGAATTTAACAATCATATGGTTAACTATTCCAGGAACTACAAATTAAAGAGGAATGGCAGAGAGGCAGGACTTAATGGCAGATAGGGTAGAGGTGCAGTGAAGGTCTCCATCAGCAATAACAGAATACCAGATGAAGCAGGGTGAAGTTCCTGAACTCTGAACCACATATATAGGAATATTTTTTAAAGTTTGAATGTTTACAGCCAGTGGAATTTGTAGCAGAAGATAGAAATCTGGTGGTTTTGGTGATCCTCTGGGCTCAGTGACTCCTGATGTGGCCATCTTAGGAGAGAAAGAGCAGGAAAAGGATCAGAGCAGCTATGGACTGACACCTGATGGAACACAGAGATAAAGGTATGGACATTTCTTTTTTTAAAAATCTGTTCATTGGTCTCTCACTGTCTGTGCACCTCCATTCTGGTGACTAGAAAGGGGTACCTGAGTAAGTGGACACCATCCCACACTGGAGGGTTCTGCTACGCATGCTTACAGATCCACTCCATATATCAAGAAACAGTTTCCACTTAAAACCAAACAGCAGCACAAAATGGCCACAGCCTGCCCTGAACCATTTATCACTAGGAAAAAGGCCTGAATGGGGGCTGTGGAGTGGGAGAGACAGACTAAAAAAGAAACAGAATGAAAATTAAATCTTGAGTTACATCATAATGACCAACAGTGGCATCTTGAAATTTCTCAGGTGGTCTTGAAGGCAAGAAGCCTAAAGAGGACATTAAAGTCAGACTCATATTAGGCTACCAATTTTTTTTTTTTTTTTCTCTTCTTTCTTATGATTATAGACTACAGTATCCAATCTGTCTTTTCTGCTGTTGCTGTTTTATTTTTTGGTCCCCACTTTACCTTTAGGGGGCTCTTTCTCACCCTACATTAGCCAAGAAGAGACAGCAATTGCTGTCATATAGTCAAGCTTCAATCACACCCTATAAAATACCACAATCCTGGAAAGAACCAATGCCAGTTGCCATACGCCAGGTAGGCAGCCAACACCTGCAACAGTTACTCTGAGTCAAGCAATAAGAAGAGTGAAAAGGGAAGTTCATCTCCTGATCTACATCTACCTGGAGGCAATCAGAAAGCATAAAAAATACCAAAACACACACTCAATTAACTATTAAGGTCATAGCTAACTACTGAATATGCCCAAGAAACAGAAACAGATGACCATATCAGCACGTATCCAAAACAAGATAAAGTGACTGAGACAAATGAGCTGCACGTAGACTTAAACTCCATATTGGATGGAGGCCAGGCTTTGGAAATGCATGAAACGGAATTCCGAGACAATGATTATAAAATGTATCAAAACACTTTACAATGTAGTTGAGAAAAATAAGGAAGAAGTCAGGAAAGCACTATAGGAACAATCAAATAAGATAGATACAGCATTGTAAACAATTCAAAATCTGCAGAAAAAAGTCCAAAAGATTAATAATAGAATATCAAAAATGGAGAAAGGTCACTGAGAGGTAAAAGGAGTAGAACTGAAGAGATAGAAGCCAGAACTAGTGAGCTGAAAGACAAATCTCTCGGTACTACTAAGATAGAAGAGCAAGCAGAAAAAAGGTTAAAAGGTATGAAGAAGGTCTAAGATTCCTGGTGGACAACTTGAAGAGAAATAACTTAAGAATCATCAGCATTCGGGATAGAAAGAATCACACAAGTCCACAGAGGAAATAGTTAAAAGCTTCTGGAAGAAAATGTCCGCACATCCTGAAAAGTCAAAAGATTAGAATTCAAGAAGCTCAACGAAATACAGGAAGAATAGACCCCAAAAGAAAATCACCAAGAGATATCAATCTTCTAAAGTTGTCTGTGCATAAGGTTGCTATGGGTCGGTAACGACTCGATGGCACCTAACAACAACAACAATCGACAATTACACTGAATGTAAATGGATTAAATACAGCAGTAAAGAGACAGAGAGTGTCAGAATGGATAAGAAAACAAGATCCTCCAATATGCTCTCTGCAAGAGACACACCTAATACACAAAGACAAAAACAGACTAAAAGTCAAAAGATGGAAAAAATATATCAAGCTATTTGCAATAAAAGACGAGCAGGAGTGGCAATACTAATCTCTGATAAAATAATCTTCAAGGCAAAATCAGCATAATAGATAAAGATGGACATTATCTCATGAATAAAGGGATAATTGAAAAAGATGACATAATAATAAATATCTATGCTCCCAATGAAAGAGCTCCAAATTATACAAAACAAACTAATAGATTTGAAGAAAGAAATAAATGAATGTACAATAATAGTGGACGATTTTAATACACTACTGTTGAAAATGCATAGAAAACAGAAAGAAACTCAACAAAGACACAGAGAAACAAAAAAGCACAATCAGACTTCCATTTTGGGAGCAGGAGAAACATAGACAGGTAGGAGAGGCCCCTCGGTGGAGGTGCAGAAAAACCCTAGAAAGCATTTTCTTGGAGCATCTCCAGCGTTTTGGATCTAGTATAAGGTTCAGGGCATCAGTTTCCTGCACCCACCGGTGGAGAAATCTGATTGTGGAAGGAAAATATGGAAGTTTTTGAATAGATTGGGATGTAGGATGTTCCCTGTGGGTCACTCAAACTGGGCTAAGATGAGAGGGCGGAGCCACAGCCAGGCTGATACAGTGATACAGTGCCAAAAACTACTGAGCGGCATCTGGAAAAAGAGGTGTGATGGCTTTTACATTTTTTTTTCCTACTCTCCCCTGTCGCGCCCTCACTGCAGAGTGTGGACGCCTTTAGGCAGGTGGGAGTGAATCCCCAAAAGGGTCCAGCATTGTGCCCACAGTTTTCCCATGGCACAGTGAGGAAGTCCCTGGGAGGAACCACACTGGTCCCACAGGCTGATCCTTTAGCTGCTTCTTATGATGTCTGATTCTGGGACCTAGCCCTAAAGTTGACCTGGGCAGGACCTTTATTCCTACCTAGCAAGAAAAATCAGGTCAGGCCATACAGCCAAACCATATAAACACCTTGCAAAACCCGAACATAAAAGGCAAGATCCAACACAAACTACTACATAAAGGATGCAGCTATTTTGAGAATTATGTTGTGCACATGCATATACCTAACTGACCTTCAGAGATTAAAATAGTGGACAATCTTTCTTCTATTCATTATTCAAAATCTATCTGAACACCTCCATGGTGGTGACTAGAGGAGGGGCCTGAGTGAGTAGACACCCCCACCCACTATTGGAGGTTTCTGCTGTGCACGCACACTGACCTGCACAGCAAAGGCTACTTTGGTCAGTTGGCTATGGGTTTTATTTTTGTTTTTGAGGGGTGGTTTTTGTGTCTGCATTAATATTGTTTTTGTTTTTCCCAGAGGTGGGAGTTTTCTCTCCCTATATTACCCATGAAGAGACTAGAATCGTGGCCATATAGCCAAGGAACAAGCATACCCCATAATGTTCTACCATCTGTACAGGAGTCAATACTATTTAATAAGCATTACATGTGAAAAGGGAAGCCTATCTCCAGATCACATCCACCAGGAGACACTCAATAAGCTTAACAATATAGCAACATACATTCATTTAATCATTGAAAGTGTACCTAACTACTGAATATGTCCAAGAAAAAACAGCAAGAGATCTCAACACATGTCCAAAACCAGAAAAGAGTAACTAAACAAATGATCTGGAGGCAGATATAGACTTACCACTAGAAGAAGACCAGGCTTTGGATCTGCCTTAGAAGGAATTCAGAAGAATGATATGGAGATAAATACAAATTCTCCACAGAGGGGTGGAGGAAAATAAGGAAGAAGTCTGGAAAGTACAACAGACACAATAGAAAAAGAGATATTATATTGGAAGCAATTCAAAATCTACAAAAAAAAAGGTCCAGATAGCTAATGATAAAATATCAGAAATGGAAAACACTGAAATGGCAAAGGAGTAGAATTGAAGATATGGAACTTAGAATCAGGGATCTAGAAGATAAATCTCTCAATATTGCTAAGATAGAAGAGCAAGCAGAAAAAAGGATTTAAAAAATCTGAAAATAGTCTTAGATTCATACTGGATAACATGAAGAGGAATAACTTAAGAATTATTGGCATTCTGGAACAGGAAGAAACACAGAAGTCCACAGAGGTGATAGTTGAGGAGATACTGGAACAACATTTCCCTACCATGTTGAAGGATGAGAAGATAAACATTCAAAAAGCTGAATGAAACACAAGAAGGATAGATCCCAAAAGAAAATCACCAAGACATAATATGATCAAGCTCTCCAAGATCAAAGACAAGGAGAGAATCCTAAAAGCAGCTAGGGAAAAGAGAAGTGTTACTTACAAAGGCAAACAAATCATATTAAGCTCTGACATCTCAGCAGAAACCATGCAGGCAAGAAGGCAATGGGGAGGCATAATATAAAACCCTAAAACAAAAACAAAAACAAAACTGCCAACCAAGAATCGTCTATCCAGAAAAACTGTCAGCCAAATATGAGGATAAACAGCCAAATTTCAGGATAAACAGAAGCTAAGATATTATGTCAAAGTCAATCCAGTGATTCAAAACACCCTAAAGGGAGTTCTTTGAACTGAAAAACAACAAAAACAGACAGCAACCAGAGATTGATAGATGGGGCAACACCACCCGGAACTCAGTCGACAGCAGAGTTCAGAAAGAACAGAATTGCAACTACAAATTCAGAGGAGCTGGGATGTCAAAGATCAAAATAACAATTTCAAAGAAGGGAAAAACATAGGAACAGAAATCCAGGTGATAAGGAGGTCAGGTAGATTGCAGGATATAATGTTGTTGTTGTTAAATGCTAGCGAGTCGGTACCGAATTATAGTGAGTTTATGCACAGCAGAATGAAACATTGCCCGATCCTGGGCCGACCTCAGTATTGTTACCATGCTTGAGTTCATTGATGCTGTCACTTGGCCAACCTATCTCACTGGGGATCTTCCTCTTTTTCTCTGACCCTCCACCTTACCAAACATGATATCCTTCTCCAGAAGGAGATGAAGTTTGGCCGTCCTGGCCTCCAAGGAGCACTCTGGCTGCACTTTTTCCAACACAGATCTGTTGGTTCTTTTGGAAGCCTATACCAAACATGATATCCTTCTCCAGAAGAGATGAAGTTTGGCCGTCCTGGCCTCCAAGGAGCACTCTGGCTGCACTTTTTCCAACACAGATCTGTTGGTTCTTTGGAAGCCTATGTCACTTTCAATATTTTCTTCCAACACCACAACTCTAAAACA
>NW_006409118.1:192396-198181 GCF_000296735.1 Chrysochloris asiatica
TACCAGAGTGCCTTAAAGGATAGATTGTCTTAAATGGAAGGAAAATTAATAGACTGTAGGTTAACCCCCCAAAATGTAAATACATCACAACTTACTGAGCCATATGGTATTTCTATTTCCAACTTTTTGAGAAAACACCATACCATTTTCCACAGTGCTTGTACCATTTTACAGTTCCACCAGCAGTGTAGGATTGTCCCAATCTCCCCATACCATCACAAGTATTTGCTGTTTTCTGTTTTTATTTTTGAACTTTGCTTTTAATGCTGGTGTACAATGGTATTTCCTTGTTGTTTTCCTTTGCATTTCTCTAATGGAGTCCTGGTGTGGCAATGTGGAGTAATGCACTGGACTGCAAAATTGGTTTGAACTGTATGGTCGGCAGTTCAAGGTAACAAGTCACTCCTTGGAAACCCTATACAGGGTTGCTATGAGTTGGAACCGACTCTATGGCACATAACAACAACAACAATGGCTAATAATGGACTCCTGGTGGTGCACTGTAGGATCAGCACTGGACTGCAAACCACAGATCAGCAGTTCAGACCCACTGGCTGCTCTCCTGAAACCCTACACAGGATTGCTGAGTCGGAACCAGCTTGACGACGCTTAGCAACAATAGCAACAATGACTACTAATAGCTAGAATTTCTTCATTGGTATCTTTGGTTTCCTATATTTGACCTTCTAGGTTTGTTTCAGCTTAAATGCTTCTATATCTGAATTGATTTCTGGGTGGAAATGTCATATATATTAATCTCAGGTTGCTGTTTGTTGTTGGTGGTTCTCAGTCCATAGAGTATCTGTTAGTATATTTTGTAAAGTTAGTCTTGTTATTACAAATTCTTTTAATTTCTACTTATCTTGAAATGCCCTAATCTCACCACCATATTTGAGGGACAGTTTTGTTGGGCATATGAGTCTTGGTTGGCAATTTTTTTTCTTTCAAATGCATAGTTTCTTAGGAGCAATCAGAGCTTAGTCTTATTGGTTCTCTTTTGCATGTAACTTTGCTTTTCCAGACCAGCTCTCAGGATTCTTTCCTTGTCTTTGGTTTCGAAAAGTTTGATTATGATATATCTTGGTGATTTATCCTGTTTGGAGTCCATTCAGCTTCTTGTGTGCTTATCTTCTCCTCTTATCTTTCATTATGTTAGGGAAGTTTTCTTTCAACAACTCTTCGACAATTTTCTTTGTGCATTTTTTGGAATTCCAATCACCCTATTCACAGTGTCCCACATAACTCTTAGGATTTTATCAGATATTTTCATTCTTTTTCCTGATTGTTCTTCTAGCATACTAGTATTGAGAGATTAATTTTCAAGTTTACTAATTTGGGCTTCCATTGCTTCAAATCTACTCCTTTGTCCTTTCAATGAATTTTTCATTTCTGAATTCTTAGTATTAATGTTCTGGATTCCTAATTACAAGTTTTGTATTGTTTCAAAATTTGCATTCATTTACTGTTTGTTCTTATAGTGTTTCCCTGAATTCTTCTAAAGTTTTTTTTTTTCTGTGTTCTCTATACTTTTCTCCATCTTCCTGTCAAACCTTTGTAAGTACTTAAATATCATTATTTTGAATTGTTTTTTTTTTAGTCAGCCAATTACATTTTCTTCCTCAGAAACATTTTTTGGATCTGCATCTTGCTCATTTGTTTGTGTCATTCTCTCTTGTTTCTTTGTGTGAGCTAAAATTGTCTATTGTCTGTGGGACATTGTGGTGTTTTCATATTTGTTTTTAATTGATACATTATATGTTGATATATTCTTTGGGATCTCACTAATTGTCTCCAATGGGTATAGCTAAAGAATGGAAGTATGTACACCAGTCTCCATTCGCTATTCATGCACATCAGTTTAGGATGGTTATGGCTATTGCTGGCTGCTGTTTGTCATTGATCATGTGGTTTAGCTGTGGTTTAGTATTGGCTCTTGTCCAGTGGGTGGAGCTGCAGAAAGTACAGTTGTGTCTGGGCTATATATACACAGTTGCTGTTTCCTTTTGGGAGGAAAAGAGGAGAGCCACTCCCTGGCTTCCCCCACTCCCAGCTGTCCACCACACACATACCAGGAAGCAAAACAGAATAGATAAGCAAGAAGAAAACAATGAAAAGAGAAAATAATAAGGGAGAAGAAAATAATTGATAAGCAGGGACCAAAATGTTGTTGTTGATGATGTTAGGTGCCATGGAGTCGGTTCCGACTCATAGCGATCCTACACAGGGTTTCCGAGGCTGTAAATCTTTACGGGAGCAGACCGCCTAATATTTCTCCCGCAGAACCGCTGGTAGTTTCGAACGGCTGACCTTGCGGCTTGCAGCCCAATTCGTAACCACTATACTACCAGAGCTCCATAAAAGAATATAATAACTACAAAGAGGAAAAAGAACAGGAAAATGAAGCTATAGAAGAGAAAATAACAGAAAGAAATAAAAATAACCCTTAGAAAAACCAGAGAGAGGGAAGATAAAAAGGGAAAGGGAGTCGAGCTAGTAAAGAAAGAGCAAAAGGGGATGGGGTGGGGGTGGGGGCTAATATGGAAAAAAAGGCAGAAAAAAGAAGAGGGGAATAGCAAAGCTAGAAATTATAAAATTCAAGGAAATGGAAAGATAGACACACAAAAACAATGAAACAACAAAAGGGGAAAAATTGCAAAAACAAAATCAGTGCAGCTGTTGGACTTGGAATCGCACCTTTCCAGTCCCTGTGTGATTCACCTCTGCCAGGCCCCATTCTGTTGCTAAAACTGCTAACAAAAGTTCAAGATGGTCATGCTGTGTCTGGTCTGCTGTTCACCAGTCAGTCAGTCTCCTCTCTCAACATCACTGCTCAGTATCTCCTCCCAGCAAACACTCAACCCACTTCTCTAATTTTTCTTCTTAAATTCAGAGTTCCAGGATTTTCTTCTGTGTCTCTTTTATTTCGTCTCTCATATCTTTAGTGGTTATGAGTCAGGCCGCTAACCTCAGGGTCAGCAGTTCAAAACTACCAGCTGTTCCATGAGAGAAAGATGAGGTTTTCTGCTTTTGTAAAGATTTACATCCTCAGAAACCCTGTACAGAGTCGCGATGAGTCAGAACCTACTCCATGGCATGTAACAATCTTTGTAGAGGGCCTGTGTAATGCATCTGCCTAGTTTGCCAATTTAGCAGAAGCCAAGTCTCAGTACCATAATCTTATAAGAATCATTTTGACAGCATAATTCAGAGATGGAATGTAGAGACAAAAGTGAAGGAAGTTTATATCTCCAGTGTTCTAACTTAATTTGAAAATAATAAAAATAAGACATTATATTTAATGTACTTTGATTTATATTAAAATATATATTATTTAAATATCAAAAATTCTGCAAAATGCATTGCATAGAGGTTATCATTCCTATTTTAAAACTGAGGTTTACAGATATTAAGCATGAGAGTTCCTTCTCTTATTATTAAAAAGGCGGAAAAATCCTAAAACTGATTGCACATTTATGAATTTTAAATGAAAGATTATATATTTTCTGTCAAAGTTGGATTTTGTTTTGAGTCAAGAGTAAAGGAATTAAAGACACAGCCTTCCCATGACAGATCCCTAATTATTTTTCTTCATATACTGTATAGCAAAAAAAAAAAAAAAAAATCAAGGGTGGTGTTGTGATTGGTTTATATCTACCAGGTTCTAGCAAGTATCCTTAAGACAGATTTTGTCAAGAAACAAATTAAATTATTAAATAAATTTGCCAAGCAGATTTAACAAGTAAGCCTACAGACAAACCTAGTGACAAAAGTTTCTCTGGTCTGGCAAAATCTGTACATTGCCTGCTTCAGCTGTAAAGAGCTGGAATTGGGTGAACAATTTATTATAGACTCTTCCTATAAACACTTTGAGCCTATTCAGAAATGCTTAGTTAGGTAGGATGTACTTCTGGAGAACCACTTTACCCATTGCTGATTCCTTGTTTCTCTGGTTTTCTCAGGCTGGATTTATTAAGGCTTGTTTTCTCAATATTCTACATGTAGTTTACACAAGATAAAGGTGTTTTCAAAAACAGGTTTTGGTAGAGAAAAAAATTTTAAATGCTTATGAAAATTGGTTTATTTCATAATTTGATTCAGAAAATATATTTTGATTATTTTTTATTTTTTTCCTAGTGAGTTTAGTCTGGAAAAAAAAAGAAAGCTAAAATTCTACATACTAATCTAAAGTCATATCAAAACATCATAGTCCACCAGGCCAGAGCTGAGAAGCTACTGGAAAGCCTGTATCAGTCCTGGATGTGAAAATTCAATGCTGGCATTTATATAAACTACTCACATGACACTATGCTTAATTGGCATCCAAAACTGAATAAACTCTGCATAGAATATTATCTTTCACATCATGATTAGCTTTGGCTCATCTTAGGTAGCAGTCTGTCATGTCCCTCAGTCATATCAGTAATTTCAAGCTAGCAAGAGGTTTTTTACACTATTTAATTTAAATGCCTATCAGACTACAGATTCCTATATAATATCATATTAGTAATTATTCAATTTCCTATTGTAATACTTTGAGGATCAGGCAATTCATTCTCTGCAATAGACATCTATATACTCATTTTCAGATAACTGCAATAATTAAAAATCATTCATTCATTTAAATCTGATATTTATTATTTTATTACTTTTTCTGTTTGTTGAATGTGTAGTACTTCTAACATCAGAAAAAGCGGTTTTCTTTTCCAAAATTTTCATTCAAAGCTAATGGTCATGAAGTGTTTTAAATTTTCATCTTATTCAAAGTGTCCAGAACCTTATCAATTCTATTTGCTATGCTATGATATGCTCCTTCTTATCTAAGCTTCTTTCAAATTGAGTTTCTGCTGATTTAGCAAAAAAGCCTAGATCTAATGTGATCAGAAAAAAGTGCACTGACATCCCTTGCTTTAAAACATTTCTGTATGAAGAAGCTCAGAATCCGTGTATCATTGATTCCAAATGACAAAAAGTTTCAAGAAGGGGAACATTCCTTTTAGATCAAATAGATGACTCAACTATCACTTTCAGTTGTTTCATTAGTGATGGAGTTATAACAAATAATCATTATCAAAATTGTAATATATTTTTTCATTCTCACTTGTTGTTGTTATTGTTAGGTGCCATCGAGTCAGAACCAACTCATAGTGACCCCATGCACAGCAGAACGAAACAATGTCCAATCCAGGGCCAACCTCACTACCATTGCCACATTTGAATCCATCAATGCCTCCACTTGGCCAATCCATCTCATTGGGGGTCTTCCTCTTATTCTCTGACCCTCTGTCTTACCAAGCATGATATCCTTCTCCAAAGACTGTTCCCTCCTGACAATATGTCCAAAGTGAAGTTTGGCCATCCTGGCCTCTAAGGAGCACTCTAGCTGCACTTCTTCCAAAACAGATCTATTGGTTCTTTTGGAAGCTCATGGCACTTGTAGTATTCTCCTCCAACACCATAATTCAAAGGCATCAATTCTTCTATGGTCTTCTTTATTCACTGTCCAGCTTTCACATCCATTTGAAGTTATTGAAAATACCATGGCTTGGGTCAGGTGCACCTTAGTCCTCAAGCTGACATCTTTGCTCTTCAACACTTAAAAAAGTTCCTTTGCAGCAGATTTGTCTAATGCAATACGTTGTCTGATCTCTTGGCTGCTGCTTCCATTAGTGTTGATAGTTGATCCAAGAAGAATGAAGTCCTTGACAACATCAATCTTTTCTCCATTGATAAGAACATTGTTTATTGGTCCAGTGGTGAGGATTTTTGTTTTCTTGACATTGAGATG
>NW_006409118.1:199566-203469 GCF_000296735.1 Chrysochloris asiatica
TGTTTTCACTGATGATATGGAGCTTTTCCATCATCTCTTTCCACAGATGTAGTCAATTTGATTTCTATGTATTCCATCTGATGAGGTCCATGTGTATAGTTGTCTCTTATGCTTTCTAAAGAAGGTATTTGAAATGAACAAATCACTGATTTTGCAGAATTCTATCATGCATTCTCTAGTATCATTTCTATCACCAAGGCCATATTTTCCAACTACTGATCCTTCCTCTTTGCTCCCAACCTTTCTATTCCAATCATCAGTAATGTTGGATCAATTTCAGATTGATGAATTTGGTAGAATTCTTCTATTTCATTCTCACTGGCCTTAATGATTGGTGCATACATTTGATTAATAATGGTACAAACTGGGCTTCCCTGTAGGCTCATGGATATTATCCTATCACAGACAGTGTTGTACCTCATGACTGATCTGGATATGTTCTTTTTGACGATGAATGCAACATCATTCCTCTTCAATTTGTCATTCCCTGCATAGTAAACCATGTGGTTGTCGGATTCAAAATGGCCAATACCAGTCCACATCAGCTCACTAATGCCTTAGTATATCGATGTTTATCCATTCCAATTAATTTTGGACAACTTACAATTTTCCCAGATTCATACTTTGTTCATTCTATGTTCCAATTTTCAATGGATGTTTACAGCTGTTTCTCTTCATTTTAAGTTTTGCCCCATCAGCAAATGAAGGTCCCATGGGTTTTTGTCCCATGGGATTTACTCCATGGTTAACTCTCTTTTGAGGAGGCAGCTCTTCCACAGTACCATTTTGAGTTGAGTGCCTTCCAACCTGAGGGGCTCATTTTCTAGCACTATTATCTGACAGTGTTTCTCTGCTATTCATAAGGTTTTCAGTGACTAAATATTTGGAAGTAGTTCATCACTCCTTCTTCCTAGTCTATCTTTATTTGGAAGCTCATCTGAAACCTGTCCACCATGGGTGACCCTCCTGGTATTTAAAATACCAGTTGGATAGCTTTCAGAATAACAGCAACTCACAAGCCACCACAGTACGACAAACTGACAGACAAAGAGTGAAATGTTTTGTAGTTTTCTCTATATAGGTCTTTTGTCTCTCTTGTTAGATTTATTCCTAAATACTTCATCCTTTGGATGGCTATCGTAAATGGTATTGTTTTCCTTATTTCCTCTTCAGTGTTTTCTTTATTAGTATATAGAAATGCAACTGAATTTTGTATATTGATCTTATACCCTGCCATTTGCTAAATTTTCCAATGATTTTTCAGTAAAAAAATTTTGCTGAGTCTTTGGGATTTTCTCTATATAGCATCATATCATCTGCAAATAGAGAGTTTTACTCCTTCTTTGCCATTTTGGATTCCTTTAATCTCCCTTTCTTGTATTATAGCTCTGGTTAAGACTTCCAACACAATATTGAATAGGAGTGATTAGAAAGGACATCTTTTTCTGGTACCTGTTCTCAAGGGGAATGCTTTCGGTTTCTTCCCACTGAGTGTTGTTGGCTATTGCTTTTGTATGTATGCTCTTAATATGTTCAGGAATTTTCCTTCAATTCCTGCTTTGTGTTTTAGTGTGTTTTTTTTCAGGATTGGGTGCTGGATTTTGTCAAATAACTGTTCTGAAACAATCAATATAATCATGTTGTTTTTGTCCTTTTATAAAAAATTTTTGTGGTGAATTATGTTGATTGTTTTCCTAATATTGAACCATCTTTGCATCTCTGGTGTGACTCCTGCTTGGTAATGATGTATTATTATTATTTTTTTTTATGGTGTTGAGTTCTATAGGCTAGGATTTTGTTGAGACTTTTTGCATCAATGTTCATGAGGTATATTGGTCTATAATTTTCTTTTTTAGTGATAGCCTTCCCTTGTTTTGGTGTGAGAGTTATACTTGCTTCATAAAATGTATTAGAAAGTTTTCCACTCTTTTCTATATTCTGGAATAGTTTAAGTAGAATAGGTGTCAGCTCTTCACTGATGTTTGGCAAAATTCACTGGTGAAGCCATCTGAACCTGGTTTTTTTTTTTTTTTGGTTAGAAGATTTTTGATGACCTAATCTATTTCTTTCTTTGTTATAGGTCTGTTCAAGTTTGCCACTTCACTCTGTGTAAGTTTAGGTAGGTCATATTTTTTTTAAAAAATGGATCCATTTCCTCCACATTTTCTAGTTTGTTGGAGTACAGTTCTTCACAGGACTTTTTTATTTCCATTGATTCTGTTGTAACATTTCCCATATAATTTCTTGTGCATGTTATTTATGTCTTCTCTCTCTTTTCTTTTATTAGGTTTGCTATAAGTTTGTCAATTTTATTAATTTTTTCACAGAACCATCTTTGTGTCTTATTGATTCTCTATATTGTTTTTCTGTTTTCTATCCCATTTATTTCTGCTCTAATCTTTATTATTTGTTGCTGTCACTGTGCCAATTTATCTCCTTTGGGGTCTTCCTCTTTTTCTCCAACTCTTCCATTTGCCAAACATGATGTCTTTTCCAGGGACTGGAAGCAGATCTACTCTGTCCTATGTTTTGGTTAGGTGCCATTGAGGTGCCACTGATTTGGTACTGAATCATAGTGACCCTATGCACAATAGAACACAACAATGCCCTGTCCTGGGCCAACCTCATAATTGTTGCTATGTTTGAGCCCATTGATGCTGCCACTAACTGTGCCAATCCATCTCATTAGGGATCTTCCTCTTTTTCTCACACCTTCCACTTCACCAAACATGACATCCTTCTCCAGTGACTGGTCCCTCTTGACAATATGTCCAAAGTATGAAAGACAAAGTCTGGCCATCCTGGCTTCAAAGGAGCACTCTGACTGTGCTTTTTCTAACACAGATCTATTTGTTCTTTTGACAGTCAATGATATTTTCAATATTATCCTCCACCACCATAACTCAAATGCATCAATTCTTCTACAGTTTTCTTTATTCACTCTGCAACTTTAGGGTCACAATGAGTTAGAATAACTCAGGGGCACTGGATTTGGGATTTTCAATGTGATATGAAGGAAACCTGGTAGTTTCATGGTTAAAGTACTTGGTTATAGACCAAAGGTTTATAATTAGAGTCCATCAGCCAATCAGCAGGAGAAAAACATGGCAGTCTGATTCTGTAAATATTTACAATCTTAGAAAACCTATGGTGTCCTGTAGTTTCACTATGATTTTTAATCCATTCAGTGGAAGTGGGCTGTAGATTTGGTGGTGTGATACAAAGCTACTCAAGGATAATCTCATATCAGACACATTCCCTGACTTTTAATGGAAACACTACACTGAGAAAGTGGGTGCGACTAATAGAGAACCAAGCTGGAGATTTATTAGGAAAGAAGGAACACACACCAATTTTACTCAAATTATTCCAGAACATAGAACCATTTGCACAACTCCCAAATCTATTTAATGAAGCAAACATAACCCTGATACAAATCCCAGGCAAATACATCATTTAAAAAGGAAACTATAGACTAATATCCCACATCATGAACACAGATTTTAAAAAAATCTGAACAAAATCATAGCCAACAGAATCCTAACACATAAAAAAGTAGTACAACATGACCAAGTGGGATTCATATTAAGTATGCAAGGATGGTGCAATATTAGAACACAATCAACATATTCCATCCAATAAATAAAACAAAGGAAACAACCACATGATCATATCATACAATGCTGAAGTCATTTGACAAAATCCAACATCCATTTATTATAGAAAAAAAACTACAAAATAGATTTAGAGGAGTTACAAGGAGGCGGGGCTTGATGGCAGCTAGGGTGGAGGTGCAGTGAAGTTTGCCATCAGCAAAACCACAGAATACCAGGCAAAGCAGATCCAGAGCAGAGCTCCAAAACACAGAACCACAGAAATAGGAATATTTTAAAGGTTTGAAGG
>NW_006409118.1:204367-206315 GCF_000296735.1 Chrysochloris asiatica
GGAAGCCCACATCCTGATCACATCTCTCTGGAAGCAATCAGAAAGCATAAAAAATACCAAAACACATACTCAATTAATTATTAAGGCTACAGGTAAACACTAAACATGTCCAAAAAGCAAAATCAAATGACCATATCAGCACATGTCCAAGAAGAAGAGAAAATGTCTGAGACAAATGACCTAGAGGTAGACCTCTACTACATTCTGAAAGGAGGACAGGCCTTGGAAATGCCTGAAGAAGAATTCAGGAAAATGATATAAAGTATTTTAAAACACCTTACAATGGAGTTGAGAAAAAGTAAGGAAGAAGTCAGGAAAGAACTACAGGAAAAATCACATAAGATAGACACAGCATTGGAAATAATTAAAAACCTACAGAAAGAGGTCCAAACGATCAATAACAGAATATCAGAAATAGACAATACTCTGAAAGGGCAAAGGAGTAGATTAGATGAGATGGAGGGCAGAACAAGTGAGCTGGAAGACAAATCTCTCAATAACACTAAGATACAAGAACAAACACAAAAAAGGATAAAAAAAATCTGAAGATCTAAGATTCATGTTGGACAACATGACGAGGAATAAATTAAGAATTATTGGCATTCCAGAACAAAAAGAATCACACAAGTCCACAGAGGAAATAATTGAAGAACTACTGGAAGAAAATCTCTCTAACATTTAAAAAGTGAAAAGATAAACATTCAAGAAGCTCAATGAATCCCAGGAAAGATAGACCCCAAAAGAAAAACACTGAGACATATCATAATCAAGCTCTCCAAAATCAAAGATAAGGAGACACATCTGAAAGCAGCCAGGGAAAACAGAAGTGTCACATACAAAGGCAAGCAATTCAGATTAAGCTCAGATCTCTCAGCAGAAACCATGCAAGCAAGAAGGCAATGGGGAGACATATATAAAACACTGAAAGAAAAAAATTGCCCACCAAGAATCCTTTATCCAGTAAAGCTATCAATCAAATATGACAGTGTAATCAAAACATTCCAGGATAAACAGAAGCTAAGAGATTTTGCCAAAGCCAAACCTAAACTACAAAACATCCTAAAGGGAGTTCTGTGGACTGAGAACCAACAAGAACAGACAACAACCAGAGATTGACATACATGGCAGCACCTCCAGGAATTAAATAAACAGAAGGAAGAGTCAAGAACAGAATAAAACTATAAGAACAAACTCAGAGAATCTAGGAGGTCAATCTATGATCAAAACAAGTACAACGTAAAAGAAGGCAAGCACGTAGGAACAGAGATACAGATGGTGAGAAGGTCAGGTGCCAGGATAAAATAAACTTCACTAAATGGAGAGAAAAGTTAATGGACTATAAGGCAACCTCAAAGAAAATTAACACTTCACAACAAAGAGCATGAAAATCTAAGAAGAACATGGAAACATTAAAACTATGAGAAAACTCACAAGAAAGAACACAAAAAGCATGAAGGCAACGAAGGATGACACACAGAACAATGAAAGCAACAACACCACAAAAAACAAGCATAATGGCAGCTGTTAATCAATACCTACCAATAATTACACTGAATGTAAATAGATTAATTTCATCTGTTAAGAGACAGTGGGTGTCAGAATGGATAAGAAAATAAGATCCTTCAATATGCTGTCTGCAAGATATATATCTCACACACAGAGACAAAAACAGATTAAAAGTCAAAAGATGGAAAAAATATAACAAGCTAATTGCAATAAAAAACAAACAGGAGTGGCAGTACTAATCTCTGGTGAAATAAACTTTAAGGTAAAAAACAGCATAATAGGTAAAGATGGACATTATCTCATGATTAAAGTGACAATTGAACAAGATGAAATAACCATAATAAATATCTATGCTCCCAATGAAAGAGTGCCAAAATATATAAAGCAAACTCTAATAGATTTGAAGAAAGAAACATATGAATCTAAAATAATAGTGGGTGAT
>NW_006409118.1:207751-209861 GCF_000296735.1 Chrysochloris asiatica
CAACGCTTCAAAAAGATAATACATCATGATCAAGTGGGATTCATATCAGGGATGCAAGGATGGTTCAACATTAGAAAAATGATCAACGTTATCCACCATATAAATAAGAAAAAAGAAAAAAACCCACATGATCATATCAATTGATACAGAAAAGGCATTTGACAAAATCCAACATCCATTCCTGATAAAGATTCTCAACAAAGAAGGAATTGAAGGGAATTTCCTCAACATAATTAAGACCATATATACAAAAACATCAGCCTACATTACTCTCAATGGAGAGAACTGAAAGCCTTCCCTCTTTGAACAGGAACCAGACAAGGCGCCCTTTGTCACCACTCCTATTCAATAGTGTGCTGGAAGTTTTAGCAAGAGCTACACGATAAGACAGGAAAATTAAAGGCATCCAAATTGGCAAAGAGGAAGTAAAACTCTCCCTATTTGCAGACGATATGATACTATACGTAGAAAAGCCCAAAAGACTCAGTCAAAAAGCTACTAGACCGCATTGGAAGATTCAGCAAAGTAGCAGGATATAAGATCAACATGCAAATATCAGTTGGATTCCACTATACCAAAATATGACAGCACTGAAAAGGACATTAGGAAAGCAACATCATTTACAATAGCCAGCCAAAGGATGAAATATCTAGGAATAAATGTAACCAGAGAAACAAAGGACTTATACAAAGAAAACTACAAAACACTACTATAAGAAACAAAAAGAGACTTACAAAAATGGAAGAATGTACCATGCTACTGCAAGGCTTAACATTGTGAAACTGTCAATCCTGCCCAAAGCAATTTACACATATAATGCAATCCCAATCCAGATTCCTACAACATTCTTCAAAGAGATGGAAAAAACAATTACAAACTTTATATGGAAGTTAAAGAGACCCAGGATAAGCAAAGCACTGCTTAAGAAGAATAAGACTGGAGACCTCTAACTCCCCAACTTCAAAATGTACTACAAGACTGCAGTGGTCAAAACAGCTTAGTACTCGTACAATGAAAGATACATAGATCAATGGAACAGAATTGAGAATTCAGAAATCAACCCATCTACATACAACCAACATATTTTTGACAAAACACTTAAATATATCACATGGGAATTTGATAGTCTCTCTTCAGCAGAACGTGCTGGCAGAACTGGAAAATGATATGCAAAAGACTGAAACAAGACCTTCACCTCACACTTTATACAAAAAATAACTCAACATGGATTAAAGACCTAATGTGAATCCCAGAATTATGAAGGCCATCAATGAAAAAATCAGGCTCTTATTCTGGGAATACACAAACCAAAACATTTTGAAAACCACACAAATAAAAGTAGACAAAATAGATGAGTGGGACATACTAAAAATTAAAAACTTATGTGCATCAAAAGACTTCACCAGAAGAGTAAAAATGGAACCCACAGAATGGGAAAAAATCTTTTGCAATGACACTTCAGACAAGGGTCTCATTTCTAAAATATATAGGAAACCACAACACCTGTACTAGAAAAAGACAAAAATCCAATTAAAAAATGGGCACAGGACCTGAACAGATACTTCACCAAGAAGAGATCCAGGCAGCCAACAAACATGAAGAAATGTTCACGATCACTAGCCATTAGAGAGATACACATCAAAACAACAATGAGATATCATCTCACTCCAACAATAACAGCAAAGACAAAAAAAGTAGAGGACAATAAATGCTGGTGGAGATGTGGAGAGACTGGGACACTCCTGCTACTGGTGCGACTGCAAAATGGTCCAACTTCTCTGAAAAGCAATAAGTGCTTCCTCAGAAGGTTGGGAATAGAAATACCTTATGATCTAGCAATTCCTCTACTTGGAATTTACCCACAAGAAATATGAGCCACAACATGAGAAGATATATGCACAACAATGTTCATAGCAGCATTATTTACAATAGCAAAAAGATGGAGACAGCCAAAGTTCCCATCAACTGAACAATGGATAAACAAACTGTGGTACATACACACAATGGAATACTATGCTACTTTGAAAAATAACAAGAAAGCTGCAAGCCACTGCTTAACATGGATGAACCTTGAGGATATTATATTGAGTGAAATCAGTCAGTCACAAAA
>NW_006409118.1:211243-214317 GCF_000296735.1 Chrysochloris asiatica
TGATACAATAGTGAATAATTGTTATCAGGACTGCTTGTGAGGATTGTAAATGTAAAGGTAGACGTTTTATAGCAAGAAGGGGAGGTATTAACTTTTCAGTCTAGGAGCGGAGGTCCCTGGGACCATCAAGGGAGAAGAGCAGAGAGCGGGACCCTACCCAGAGAAGCGGTGATGCCTGAGATGAAGGCAGAGACAATGACATGGAGAGATGGAGCAGCTGGGAACTTTAGACCCAGAGAGGGAGATGGGCTGTGTGCTGATGACCGGGGGCAGGCTTGTAGTGTATACCCTTTGGTTGGTTGATGGTGCATGGAGGGGATTATAACCATGGCAATGAAAGGATATAGGACAATAAGATGAATGAATGTACAACTAATGTTCTCCCATGTAAACTATTACATAATTGAAAATAAATATTTTTTTAAATTATAGAAAGGAAATTTCTCCACATAGTATTTGTTGATGGTAAGTGTCATTGAGCTGGTTGCAACTCATAGTGACCCTATATAGGGAGTGGTTGGTAAATTTGAACCGCCAATCTTGTAGTTTAAACCTACCTTGCTATCAAGTGCTTATCCTAGAGCACTACACCCACACTCCCAACTCGGTTCATATATATATTGAGCTCTGATAGTGTAGTGGTTATGAGTCAGGCTGCTAACCTCAAGATCAGTATTTCTAAACCACCAGCTGTTCTTTTCTGCCTGAGAAAGAAGAGGTTTCTGCTCCCATACAGATCTACAGCCTTGGAAACCCTATAAAGTGTCGATATGAGTCAGAACTGACTCCATGGCCCACAACCACAATATATATACTGAAAACATTTCCCATGGGAACAGTAACCAGACAAAAATGCCCTTTATCACCATTCCTGTTCAATATTGCGCTAGAAGTCATAATTAGAACTATAAAAAAGAAATGGAAATTAAAGGCATCCAATTGGCAAAGAAGAGGTATAACTCTCTCTAATTGCAGATGTTATGATTTTTTTTTTAATGCTTTATTGTGAATTAATGTGGTTGTTTACATGGGAGGACATCAGCTTCACATTGATCCCTCTGTATATCATTTCCTTGCCATGTTTACAATCCCTTCCATACATCATCTATCAACCAAAGGGTATACCCGCAAGCCTGCCCCCAGCCATCTGTACACAGCCTCTCTCCCTCTCTGGGTCCAAAGTCCGCCGCCATTCCATCTCCCCACGTCATTGTCTTTGGCTCCATCCCTGTCATCTCTGCTTCTCTGGGTAAGGTTCCATTCTCTGCTCTTCTCCCTTGATGGTCCCAGGGAACTCTGCTCCTAGACTACAATGTTAATCACTCCCCTCCCTTTACCACAAAACATCTACCTTTACATTCCCAGCCCTTACAATCAGTACTGATAATAATTATTTGCTACTGTGTTGCAAGAGACCTATCTGCATCTCCTTTCATCAGCCCCGACTAGGCAGAATGGATACTACTCAATGGAGATTCTACCTTGCTCCAAGCACTCTGGATCTAGGTTCCCTCTTGAAAACTTGTAAGCCAGTCACTTCTTGACTCTGTAGCTCCCCTGCCCCCCACCTCCCATTCTAGGTAGCCAATGTCCAAATTGCCAATCCCTGTTCTCTCTCTGTGTGGAGGAGGTGGGAATGATCCTCACTGTGAAGATTTGTTCCCTCTTTTGAGCTACTGATTCAATAGGTGTAGGTTAAGTTCATCAAATTGTATCAGATTATTCTTTTTTCCCTCTTCTTTCTTCTTCTGGTTGAGCTATGATCATCCAGCCATTGAAGACAGGTCAAGTGGGTATTATCTGCAAGTGTGAGTGTACTTATGCATGTGCCCTCTCATCTTATCAGCTCAATGCTTCGCTCTCCACTCTAGTCCTCTGTGGCTATGTCACTGACTCTTGGGCCAATAGTCCCCTAGACTTGCCACACTGCTGGCCAACCAGGTCTCCAGACAGATTCACAGGAATCTATTGAGCATTGTAGGGCTTAGCTCACAGCTTCATTGTTGCTTTTCCCTCACTTTCCTTTATTGGTGACGAACGTTGTCACCAATCATAGCATGTATTCCCATTTTGTCTTAGTCTTAGGAGGGGGTTTGCCCAGAAGGGGACCCGACAACTTGCCTTGATGTATCCTGAGAGAGTCACTTGTTTGTTCTTGTACTAATCAGTTGGCCTGCCTATATTGTTTTGTATTTTACCTGACAGTCTTTCTTTCAGGAAATATCTTCTGTTCTTCTGGTCACTCCAGGCTGGTCTGCTTGTCCTTTCAAGTGGAAATTTCCCCTCATAAGATTCTGGATGTTGTTCAGGATTCCATCTATGGTCTTGTGTAATGCAGAGGCTCCACAGGAAGGCTCCTTCACTGGGCACATTGTAGCCCCATTTTAGGTATTCTAATCAGTTATAGGCAGAAGATGGAGGGACTTACAAGCTTTCTGTGGTGGTATTTCTAGCTATTCCTTTCTCTCCCCCTCCAGTGTCTGTTTTAAAGTGGTATGCCAGGGAAACCAAGATTCAAAAGACAGCCAAACATCTTAACATTATTTTCCCCCTTTTCCCCATTCAAAAAATGTCTCAATCTCTGTATCCCAGAACCATGTTGTTCCAAGGTTGTGCATATATCATTATTTGCCTCTGTCCCATTTCAACTTCACATTCATCCTATTGTATTTTATTTCATTGCAATGATTAAAATTCCCTCTGTGCATAATCAAATAACCAAAGGATACATTCCACAGGCCTGGCCCCCCTGGCTATCAGGAAACAGCTCCTCTCCTTCCCTGAGTCCCGTGTTCCCAGCCACTCCATCTGTCCATGCCATAATAGCCCCCCCCGCCCCCATTTTGGGTCTGGGCAGTTTTCAGCCACACACCCAAGGTATTCCAGTTAGTTACAGGCTGGAAACGGGCTTACATGTTTTCTGTTGTGATGTTTCTTGCTACCTGCCCCCCAAGTGTCTGTTTCACAATGGTAGGCAAGGGAGACCAGGATTCCAAAGACAGCCAAGCATCCTAACATTATTACCCTCTTTTCTCCTTTCAAGCCATGCCTCAATTCCTGTATCCTGAAGCTCT
>NW_006409118.1:215573-217109 GCF_000296735.1 Chrysochloris asiatica
AATCCATGCTGAGTTAGTTTCTGTATAGGGTGTGAGGTAAAGATCTTGTTTCAGTCTTTTGCATATTGCTTTCCAGTTCTGCTAGCACCATTTGTTAAAGAGACTGTCTCCTCCCCATGCAATATGCCTAGGCACTTTGTCAAAAATCATTTGGCTGTATGTGGTTGGGTTAATTTCTGGATTCCCGATTCTGTTCCATTGATCAATGTATCTTTCCTTGTACCAGTACCAGGATGTTTTGACCACTGTAGCCATGTAGTAAAGTTTGAAATCGAGGAGAGACCTCCAACCTTGTTCTTCTTAAGCAGTGCTTTGCTTTTCCTGGGTCTCTTTCCTTTTCATATAAAGTTTGTAATTGCTTTTTCCATCTCTTTGAAAAATGTTGTTGGAATCTGGATTGGGATTGCATTATACGTGTAAATTGCTTTGTGCAGTACTGACATTTTCATGATGTTGAGTCTTCCTATCCATGAACATGGTATGTTCTTCTACTTCTGTAGGTCTCTTTTGGTTTCTTGTAGTAGTGTTTTGTAATTTTCTTTGTATAAATCCTTTGTTTCTCTGGTTATGTTTATTCCTAAATATATCATCCTTTGTGTTGCTATTGTAAATGGTATTGCTTTCCTATTTTCCTTTTCAGCACTATGGTTGTTGCTATAGAGAAATCCAACTGATTTTTGTATGTTGATCTTATATGTTGCCACTTTTCTGAATCTTCCAATGAGGTCTAGTAGCTTTTTAACTGAGTCTTTGGGGTTTTGTATGTATAGGATCATATCTTCTACAAATAAGGAGAGTTTTACTTCCTCTTTGCCAATTTGGATGCCTTTAATTTCTCTATCATGCCATATAGCTCTGTCTAAAACTTCCAGCACAGTATTGAATAGGAGTGATGATAAAGTGCATCCTTGTCTGGTTCCTGTTTGTAGAGGGAAGGCTTTCAGTTTCTCTCCATTGTGAGTGATGTAGGCTATTGATTTTATATATAGGCTCTTGTTTATGCTCAGAAATTTCCCTTCAATTCCTACTTTTTTGAGTGTTTTTTATCAAGAATGGATATTGAAATTTGTCAAATGCCTTTTCTGCATCCGTTGATATGATCTAGTGATTTTTTTCCTTTTTCTTATTTATATGATGGATTATGTTGATTGTTTTTCTGATGTTGAACCATCCTTGCATCCCTTTTATGAAACTCACTTGGTCATGATGTATTATTTTTTATTTATTTATTTTTTTGATGTGCTGTTGGATTCTGTTGGCTAGGATTTTGTTGAGAATTTTTGTGTCTATGTTCATGAGGGATATATTGGTCTATAATTTTGTTTTTAGATATGTCCTTCCCTGCTTTGGGTATAAGGGTTATGCTTGCTTCATAAAAAGTATTAGGGAGTTTTCCATCCTCTTCTATATTCTGAAATAATTTGAGTAGAATTGGTGACAGTTCTTTCTTGAATGTTTGGTAGGACTCACCCATGAAGCCATCTGGCCTGGACTTCTGTTGACTGTGAGTTTTTTTGATGACCTGATCAATTTCTT
>NW_006409118.1:217515-219001 GCF_000296735.1 Chrysochloris asiatica
TATTAATCTTTTCAAAGAACCAGCTTCTTGTCCTGTTGATTCTTTCTATAGTTTTTTTTCAATGTTCCATTTCATTTATTTCTGCTCTTATCTTTATTATTTCCCTTTTTTTGGTGACTGTAGGTTCCCTCTGCTGTCTGCTTCTAATTGTTGAAGATGCTGTGTTAATGTGTTAATTTTGGTTCTTTCCTCTTTTTGGATGTGCTCATTTATCTCAATAAAATGTCCTCTTAGCACTGCTTTCGCTGTGTCCTAAAGGTTTTAGTATATTGTGTTTTCATTCTCATTTGTTTCTAGGAACTTTGTGAATTCACGTTAAATTCCTTCTTTTACCCAGTCACTTTTCAGCAAAGTGTTGTTCAGTTTCCATGGATTCCACTTTATTTCTTGGTCTTCTTATTGTTCATTTCTAGTTTTATAGCATTGTAGTCTGAGAAGACGCTCTGTAGAATTTTGATGTTTGTAAATTTATGGAGGCTTGCTTTGTGATCTAACACATGGTCAATTCTGGAAAATGTTCCATATCCACTGGAGAAGAATGTATATTGTGCTGTTGTTGTACTGAATGCTCTGTATACTTCTATGAGGTCAAGTTGGTTGATTGTGTTGTTTAGTCCTCTGTACCTTTGTCAAGTTTCTTTCTGGTTGTTATGTCCCTTTTCAAGAATGGTGTGTTAAAATCTGCCACTATTATTATAGATCTATCTATTTCTCTCTTCAATTCTAGTAAAATTTCTTCATGTATCTTGGTGCTCTTTTTTTGGGAGCATACATATTTATTATGGTTATGTTGTCTTGCTCAATTGACCCTTTGATCATGAGATAGTGTCCTTCTTTGTCTCTTATGGTGGTTTTTATCTTAAAGTTTACTTTGTCGGAGAGTAGTATTGGAACTCCTGGTTGTTTAATGTTGCAGTTAGCTTGGTAAATTTGTTTCCATCCTTTAACTTTTAGCCTGTTTTTGTCTTTGTGTGTAAGGTGTATCTTTGCAGGCAGCATACTGAAGGGTCTTGTTTTCTTATCCATTCTGCCACTCTCTGTCTCTTCACTGGTGCATTCAATCCAGTGACTTTCAATGTAATTATCAATACGTATGAATTAATTGCTGCCATTGTGTTACTTTTTTGGTAGTGCTGTTTGTTCTCTTGTTCTGCATGTATTCTTGTGATGAATTTGTGTTTTTTTGTACTATTTCTTGTCGGTTTCTTTTTAGTTTTCATGTTTGCTCATTCTGCTTGGAAGTTCATTTTTATGGTAAATTGTGAAGTATTAACTTTCTCTGGGGTTACCTTATAGTCTATTAACTTTTCTCTCCATTTAAGAGAATACATTATATCCTGTAATTTATCTGACATCCTCACCACCTGGGTCTATGTTGCTACTTTTGTCCCTTCTTGGACATTGATATAATTTTGATCTTTGGTTGACCTCCCAGATCTTTTGAGTTTAATGCTGTAGTCTTGTTCTGTTCTGGACTCTGCTATCC
>NW_006409118.1:220474-222969 GCF_000296735.1 Chrysochloris asiatica
GATGGTTGAGTCCTTTTATGTTGGGGTTTTACAGATTGTTTTGTATTGGTCCTGGGCAGGGAGCTGGGGTAGTGCAGCAGCTGCAAATGGGGCCACAAAACACAAGGTCAGCAGCTCAAAACCACCAGCCACACCACGAGAGAAAGGCAAGGCACTCCATTCCCGCACAGACCCACAGCCCCGGAAACCCTGCACAGGGTCGCCTGGAGTCAGAACCGACTCCACGATGCACAGTCACCAAGGGTCCGCCTGGGGAAAAGTTTAGGTCTGTGGCTTCGAGGGTGATGTCATAAATCTCCGTCAAGCTCTGTCTCTCTGTTCCGTGGGAAAACTGTCCTGCCTGATGTTGTCTGAGCTGAGGAATGAAGGTGGGACAGGGAAAAATAGGGAGAAATATGTAGTCTCCACATATCTTGTATTTTGCAAATGTCTCTGCACCCCTTTTAGCATGGTTTTCTGAGCCCGACTGGCTTTACCCCCACTCTCTAAACTGTGCCAGGGCAGGGTGTCCTCAGAGAGAGTCTCATCTCCAGATTCCTAACTTGCAGTATTTTCTTTAATATTGTGATTTTTTTCACTTGTGAGTGTGGGAAACTGATGTCTTGGATCTTATGGTAGATCCGGAGCTCTGGAGTTGTTCTATGCAGGCTTCCTTAATGCAATCCCCCTCCCTTCTCAATAGAGCGTTCCCTACCTGGTTTTCTCTGCTATTGCCTAAGCTGGTTAATGATGATATGATCTTATACATAGAAAATCCAAAAGACTTGGCAACAAAATTATTGGAATTCATTGAAAGATTCAGCAAAGTGGCAGCGTACAATATTAACATGCAAAAATCAGTTGGATTCTTTTACACTTACAAAGAGAGCTCTGAAAAGAATATCAGAAAAATAATACCATTTGCAATAGCCACCCCCAACTTGTTACATTTGAACCAAGTGCTGTTGCCATTGTATAAGTCCATCTCTTTGTAGGTCTTCCTTTTTAATATGCTAACCCTGCATTTTTTTTCAAGCATGATGTCCTTCTCCAGACTGGTTCCTCCTGATGCCATGTCCCAAGTATGAAAGATGAAGTCTCACCACCCTGGCTTCTAAGGAGCATTCTTGTTGTGCTTCTTCCAACACAAATGTTTGTTCTCTGGCAGACCATGGTAATTTCAATATTCTTCTTCCATACTATAACTGAAATACATCAATTCATCTACAATCTTACTTATTGTTCAACTTCCACATGCATATGAGGCCATTGAAAATACCATGCCTGGGTTCAAGTGCACTTTAGTCTTCAAACAGATATCTTTGTTCTTGAATACTTTAAAACAGTTTTGTACAGCTGATTTGCTTAATGCAGTATGTCTTTTGATTTTTTGACTGTAGTTTCCATGAGTGTTGATTGTGGATTCACACAAAATGAAGTCATTGACAACTTCAATCATTTCTCCATTTATCATGATGTTATTTATTGGTTAAATTGTGAGGATTTTTATTTTCTTTACATTAAAGTGCAATCCATATTGAAGATTGAAGTCTTTGATCTGCATCAAAATAAGTATTTCACGTCCTCTTCATTTACAGAAAGCAAGGTTGTATCATCTGCGTATACTATAGTTCTTAGTAAGTTTTCCTCCCATCCTGATGTCATGTTCTTTTTCATAGAATCCAGCTTCCTGGATTATTTGCTTAGCGTACATATTGAAAAAGTATCATGAAAAGATATAACCCTGGCATACATGCTTCCTGGTTTCAAACTGCTCAGTATCCCCTTGTTCTGTATTTACAAGTATGTCTTGGAATATGGACAGGTGTCTCATGAACACAAATAACTGTTCTGTAATATCTATTCTTCACAATATTATCCATAATTTATTATAATCTACAGAGTCAAAAGCTTTTGTATAGTCAATAAAACACAAGTATATATCTTTCTGGTATTCTTTGTTTTCAGTCAAGATCCATCTGATGTCAGCAATAATACTCCTATTTCATTGACCTTTTCTATATTCAGCTTAAGTTTCTGACTATTCTCTGTTAATGCACTGGTTTAATCATTTTTACTTGCATGCAATACTAATGATATTGTCTGATAATTTCTGCATTCCATTAGGTTATCTCTCTTTGGAATGAACACAGATATGGATCTTTTACACTTGGTTAACCAGGCAGCTGCCTTCCAAACTTCTCGGCATTTGGATGAGTGTCTCCAGGGCTGTATCAATTTGTTTAAAATTTTCAATTTATATTTTGATAAATCCTGGACATTTGTTTTTCTTTTTTTTCCACATTAATTGGTACTTTATTTGCTTAAAACCTAGACAACATTGTCAGTTTGAGAAGAAATTCACTGTGATATATACATTGATCTTGCCATTTAAATTCTAGGGTTTTTCTTACCACCCCCACCCCCAGGGGTAGGAGTGGGAAGGGAAATATACTTGGAAAAGTTTATATAAGAAACACAACAGATACACATATATTTTTAAAACATGAACAAAC
>NW_006409118.1:223384-230741 GCF_000296735.1 Chrysochloris asiatica
ACTTTCTGATTACTGTTCAACTTGTTATTATTTAGCAAAAAGCAAAAGGTTTATAGTGTTCTTCTTAAATCTTATTGCTCTACCACTGTGGTATGCCTTCCATTAAAATAAAGAGATGGAGTGATCAATCTGGTGATTCATTTAGCATGGCTTTCACTGGAGACCGGGGGTGGGGTGGGAAGTGGGTGGCAAAGAGAAGATGACATCAAAAAGTAACTTACACATACAATGCTTTTCTTATAAAACAAACAAACAAACAACAACAACAACAAAAAAAATGGAGAGAGAGAGAGAGAGAGAAAATGTTATAGTCCACAAATGGAAACAAGCATTCAAAGCCCATCTTTCAAGCCATAGCTAAACCATGTTCTAGCTTAAGGAGGTTCTCCTCTTTCTTTGTTAATAAAATCTCTCCCCAAACCATCATCACTTTTAATCATCCCCAGACTGGGCTTCATCTTCAGACCCTTCATCTCCAGCTTTTTCTTGTGGAGGGCTGGCAGATGTTTTCTTTTCTGGAGGGCTTTCTGGTTCCTCACTGTCTTCTTTGGGAGAAGGAGTCTTTTCCTTTGATGTCTTTGAAGCTGTGAGGTGACCAACTTTCCCTTTACCTTTCACTGGACTTGACGTCACTGCTGCCTTCAGCCTGAGCTTGGGCATTTTCTTTTCTTTTCGTTCAGGTTTGGATTTCTTAACCATCATTTTGTTGTTTGTTTTTTCTTTTCTGAACTGCCATAGTCACTGTCATCGTCGTTTTCCATTAGGAAATCTTCATCACTGCCAGAATCTTTTTCTTGGAATGGTACCTAGTCCTCTTCTTCTTGTTCTTCCTCACTGCCCACATCTTCCACAAGCATTTCTCTCTGCTTAGAAGCTGCTTTAGAAGCTGCCTGTCGTTGCTGGCATACATTTTTATGATCTTTTTCATCTTCACTTTCATCTGCTGAGTGAGAGTCATCCTTCTTGGTCTTCACATGTTTTTATTCCGAGTCCTCACTGCCTTCCTGTGAATTCTTTCCAGAATGCCTCTTATTTTTAGTTTCTCAAGGCGATAATTGCATTTTCTTAGTTGGAGGGCCCAAATCTCTTTCAATATCTTCATCAGCATTATCGGATTCTGAAACTATGAATAATAAATGACCTTCCTATTTCTGACAGGCAGAGACATCTTCACTGTCAAAACAGGAGCCAGTAGCCAAAGATAGACCTCCACCACCCTGACTCATCATACATTTACTTTTAATTCAAATAAATTAAACTGATAACACATATCATAATTTAGCAGATGACATGTATATATATCCAGTTTGTATATATATATCAGTTTGTAGTACTGTGATGGCTTGCATGTTGCTGTGATGCTAGAAGCTATGATGCTAGTATTTTTAATACCAGCAGGGTTACCCATGGTGGACATGTTTTGGCTAAGCTTCCAAATTAAGATAGACTAGGAGGAAGAAGAGGAAGACTACTTCTGAATGTTTGTTATTGTTGGTGGTGGTAAGTGCCATGGAGTAGGCTCTGACTCAGCGACCCTGTGTAGGGTTTCTGAGGAGCAGCTGATGAGCTTGAACAGCCAACCTGGCAGTTCAAACAGCTTAGCAATCTGGCACATTAACCCACAGCACCACACCAGGGCTCCCTCTGAATGTTTAGCCATTGAAAATCAGTGGAACATTGTCAGATATTATGTCAGAAAATGAAAGCATTATGAATGGTACCATAATATTGGAAGATATACTTCCTGAAGATGAGACCGTAAGATTGAAAGGCACTCAAGGTATGTCTGAGGAAGAGGGGCCTACTCAAAGTAGAGTTGACCATGATGACATGAATGAAGTAAAGCTTTTTGGAACTTCATTTTCTGATTGGGCACAACTCAAAATGAGAAGAAAAGACTGCAGACACCCATTAATTATCAGAACATGGGATGTATGAAGTATGAATCTAGGAAAATTGGAAATTGTCAAAAATGGTCTTGGCCATCTTGAATCAGACAATCATATAGTTTATTATGCTGAGATTGACAAAAAGAACATTTCAAGATCTATCTGAAAGTACAATGTGTCTGTAATAGGATAATATTCATACATCTATAGGGAAGTCCATAAGATAAACACTGGACTACTGCAAACCACAAGGTCCATGATTCTAGCCTGCCAGAGGCTCTGTGGGAGAAACATGAGGCTTTCTTCCCCTGTGAAGATGAAATATGGAAGCAGCATGATGGACTATGATCTAATGTGGAAGGGAAAACACAGATTAGAAATTTTTGTAAACTTTATTTGCCTCTTCTAAGTATTTATTGCTTTGTTTTTATACGAATCTGTGTCTATACCTGAGATGATTACATACTTCTTCCAACATAGATGCTTGCTTTCCTGGCAGACTATGGTACTTTCAATATTCTGCAACACTATAACTCAAAAGCATCAATTCTTCTTTGATCTTCCTTATTGTTCAACTTTCACATGCATATGAGACGATTGAAAATACCATGCCTAGGGTCAAGTGCACTTTAGTCTTCAAACATGTATCTTTGTTTTTGGACACTTTAAAGAGGTCATGTGCAGCTGATTTGCTTAATGCAGTTTGTCTTTTGATTTCTTGACTGTAGCTTCCATGAGTGGTAATTGTGGATTCAAGCAAAATAAAGTCTTTTACAACCTCAATCTTTTCTTCATTTATCATGATGTTATTTATTGGTACAGTTGTGAAGATTTTAATTTTTTTTTACATTAAAGTGCAATCCATACTGAAGATTGGAGTCTTTGATCTTCTTTTACAAAAAGCAATGTTGTATCATCTGCACATGGTATGGTTGTTAGTAAATTTTCCTCCCATTCTAATGCCATGTTCTTTTTCATAGACTCCAGCTTCTTGGATTATTTGCTTAGCATACAGATTGAAAAAGTATCATGAAAAGATACAAGCCAGGTACACACCTCTCCTGGTTTCAAACTATCCAGTATCCATCCCCTTGTTCTGTTGTTAGGAGTATATCTTGGTCTATGGACAGGTTCCTCATGAGCACAATTAACTATTCTGGAATACCTATTCTTCATAATATTATCCATAGTTTGTTATGATCTACAGAGTCAAAAGCCTTTGTATAGTCAACAAAGCACTAATAAATATCTTTCTGGTACTCTTTGCTTTCAGTCAAGATCCATCTGATGTCAACAATGTCCTTTTCTGAATCCAGCTTAAGTTTCTGGCTGTTCTCTGTTAATGTACTGGTTCAGCTATTTTAAAATTGTCTTCAGCAAAATTTTACTTGCATGTGATATTAATGATCTTGTCCAATGATTTCTGCATTCCATTGGGTCATCTCTCTTTGGAATGGGCACAAATATGGATCTCGTACTATAGGTTGAACAGGCAGCTGCCTTGCCAACTTCTTGGCATTTGGATGAATCAGTGTCTCAACAGCTGAATCAGTTTATTTAAAAATTTCAGTATGTATTTTGACTATTCCTGGAGACTTGTTTTTAACTAATGCTTTCCATGCAGCTTGGATTTTTGTCCTTTAGTACTATTGGTTCTTGATAATATTCTACCTCTTAAAATAGTTGAAATTGACATATATATTTTTTTCTTTTTGGTAAAGTGACTCTGTGTATTCCTTCCATCTTCTTTTGATGCTTTCTACATCATTCAATATTTTGTCCATACAATTCTTAAATACCACAAGTCAAGGTTTGAATTTTTCTTCAGTTCCCTCTTCTTGAGAAATGCTGAGCATGTTCTTCCCTTTTGATTTTCTAACTCCAAGTCCTTGTACATTTCATTATAACTTTTGACTTTGTCTTCTGAAGTTTCCTTTTAAATTTTTCTGTTCAGTTCTTCCACCTGTTCATTTCTTTCATTAGCTTTCTCTTCTCTATGCTCAAGAACAAGTTTCAGAGTCTTTTTTGACATCCATTTTGATCTTCTCTTTCTTTCCTGTCTTTTTAATGACTTAATGCTTTTTTCAAGTATGATGCTTTTGATGTCACTTCATAATTCTTCTCATCTTCAGTCTTTCATGTCTAATGCATAAAATATTCTCTTGAAATGGTCTCTGTATTTAGATACATATTCAAGGTCATATTTTGGCTCTTTTAGATTTAACATTTTTTTCTTTCTGTGTCACTTTGAACTTGCATATGAGTAATTGATGGTCTTTTCCACAGTCTTCCCCAGTCTACTCTGATCTTGCATATAAGCAATTGATGATCTATTCCACAGATTGCCTCTTGGCTGTTTTGACATATAATATTGAGCTTTTCCACTCTCTTTTTGCAGATGTAGTCAGTTTGATTTCTGTATTCTATCTGGTGAGTTTTATGTATATAGTCAAGTTTTATGTTGTTGTTAAAATATATTTGTAAGAATAACCTATTTTCTTAAAAATTTTTTCTCATAAGATCTACAATATAATTTCTGTTACCAAGACTGTGTTTTCCAACTATCAATCCTTTCTTTTTGTTTCCTACTTTTGTATTGCAATCACTGGTATTTATAAATGTATATTGATTGTATGTTAGATCATACAATCAAACAATTAGACAAGGGATTATTCTCTAAAATTTGTAGAACACTTTAACACTTCAATAATAAACAGAAAATTGATCTAATTAAAAAATGGCCAGAGAACATTAACAGACACTTCATCAAAGCAGACATTCAGGTGGCCAGCAAACATATGAAGAGATGCTCATGATTAGTAGCCATATGGAGAGATGCAAATCAAAACAACAATAACATAGCATCTTACCTTATCATGAATGACAAATAAAATTAAATTAAAAAACAGAAAATCCTTTGTTAGAAAGCATTTGCTAGAGAGGCTGTGTATGTTACCCTTCTACACTGCTGTTGAGACTGCAAAGTGGTGCAACTTCTGTGGAAAACGGTATAGCACTTTCTCAGAAGGTTGGAAATAGAAATACTATATGACCCAATAATGTCTGTATTGGGTAGATACTGTTCATTGCAGTATTATTCACAATAGCAAAAATATGAAGACACCCTAGATGCCCATCAACAGAGGAATGTCTGAACAATCTTTATACATATTATGGACTCCAGCACAACATTGAAGAATAACTAAGAATCTGCAAAACACCATGGAGGAACATGGAAGACATTACATTGACTGAAATTAATTGGTTGCACAGAGATAGATAAAGACAATATTCTACATCCTATTCAGGCAAGTAGCATCTGGAATCTTGATAGCTCATGAACAGATGTCTAAGGTGCAGCTATTGGTCTCTCCAAGTGTGGAAGAAAGAAGGATGATGAGAAATGAAAATGCTTAGAATCAATTTGTCCAACAGACTAATGGTACAGTGAACATCAGTCTCCTTGAGACCAGAAGAACTAGATCATGACCATCTACCACTACCAACTTCTCTGAAAAGGTTCACATTAGAAGGTCCCAAATTGAGTGGCAGAATGTATGGAACAAAACTCAAAATTATTCTAAAAAATTAAAAGATCAGGCTTATTTGTCAGAAAGAGTCTGAAGGAACCTAAGACTATGACACTCAGGTCTGGAAAGTAACTCACCTTAGAGGTTCAACTTTTAGTCAAGCTGTAGATAGGTATATAGGTGGAATAGCAACATTAGTATGGTATGCTCACTATGGATGATGGAAAGCCAATTATTCAAAATCAAAGGAGCAAACATGTACTTAGGGCAAAGTGAGAAGGGATGGGAAAGTGTGTGGAATGGAAATAAGAGCCATAGGGAGAAAGTGGGATGACTGCTATTCCATAGAGGGGATTTCAGTCATTGAGATGAAGCAAATTGGATTATTTCTTTAATGCAAAACTCATGGTCTTGTCGGTAAATCTTCATTCAATGCTAGACCTCATTAGCATTCAACTTTTGCTATAGGTTTCTAGCTTTTGTAATGCTCTATTTTATTATTATTAATATTAAAACACTTTTGGATCAGCCTTCAGTTCAGAACATAGTTTAGTTTTTGATTTATAGTTCCAACAATTTCTGAATCTGGTTTTATTTGAACCATGAATCTTGAGGTCAGAAATCCAGAAAGAATTCAAAATGAAGAATGTGGCTTTAAGTAATATACTATAAAAATTAAATACAAGTAATTAATACTAAAAGACTGAGGACATGTTGGTGGGGTTCATTTTAAGTAGAATCCATTTTCCTTTGTGTATAAAGTCTAACTTTTATATGAATTAGAAGCAGAGATGCACTTTGGACTGGCATCTGCTTCTCTGCATTTGCAAAATGGCTATAAAGTTTATCTAGTGAAACCACTGAGTAAGGACTTTCAATTCTTCTACAAGGAAACTTTTATTCTTAGAATCTTGTTTCAAAAGCCACTTTTGGCTAACATAAACTTTAAAATCAGTATTTTAGGAAATAAGAAATATAAAATAATACATTAAATACAAGCAAAGAGTGTTGTCAACACTTTATGCAAAGACCAGTTATACTTTACCTAACATCATGATTTTATGGACTCCTGGTGTGGCCCTGTAGGATAAGTACTGAACTGAAAATCACTAGGTTGATGGTTCAAACCTACCAGCTGCTCCTCTGAAACCCTGTAAAGGGTCGCTATGAGTTGGAATCAGCTCAGTGGCACTTAACAAAAACACGATTTTAGTTGAATATAAGCTTTGTGAAAAATGCACCAAAATCTAAATCCACCCATCAAGATAATGATATGGAGGAGGGACATGCAGTTCTTTATGGGTGAGGCACTTAATGAGAAGAACAAGAGTTCACATTTCCTGTCTCTTCCCTCTGTGGTCTGTGTGATAAGAAAGTCCTTGAACTATATACAGCCTCCCACCTGCAACTGCCTCCAACGCTCAGTGATAATCCTGTTAATAAGTAAGGGAAAGGAGGCATGAGACTCACAGTTAAGAGTCACTTAAGGATATATTTTAAATTATAGATTCATAGCTCTGCTTTTTCTACACCTCCATGAAAATCCCATTTGCTTAGTCTGTGGTGGGATCATGGCAGTGGCACTTTCACAAAGTTTTTTTAGGTGACTTTGGGTAGTTGGAGTTGAGAACTTATGATAGAGAAACAGAGTTAATATTTCAAGCCAGTTAATATTTCAAACCAAATCAATAGTTTCGTGTCCCTTAGCTTATGCATTTTTCATCAAGAGCAGTGAAGATAGGTATATGGTTGGTTGACCCACTAAAAATTTTATGATTTTTGTATTATCACTAATCAATGTTTGGGACTGATTTTAAGTTTTTTGATGCTTATGACTTAAAAGAAATCTATAGTTATTTTAACACCATTCTTTTTGCCTAACTTCTCACCTCGTCAAAGTGGATGAGATAATTCAAGAATAGGGGCATGGACTATCTT
>NW_006409118.1:230937-246297 GCF_000296735.1 Chrysochloris asiatica
CCGATCCATGGGAGAAAGATGAGGCTTTCTGCTCCCGTAAAGATTTACAGCCTCAGAAACCCTGTACAGGGTCGCTATGGACGGCACTTAATAACAACAAAACCTTTCCATAGGAGCTCTGGTAGCGTTGTGGTTACGAATCGGGCTGCGAACCACAAGGTCAGTAGTTTGAAACTACCAGATGTTCCAGGAGAAAGATGAGGCGTTCTGCTCCTGTAAGATTTATAGCCTCGGAAAACCTGTACAGGGTCGCTAGGAGTTGGAACCAACTCCGCAGCACACAGCCACCACGACCACCACCTTTCCATAGTGTTGGAGAAATCAGAATAATATAGGCTTCCGTTTGTAAAGTTGAATATAAGAATCTTTGAAGAGAGTAAATCTTTAACTACCACAGCCTAAGAAGGACGAAAAAAATACCTGGTAGCATAGTGGTTGGGCATAAACTTTTACCCAAAAGTTTGGAGGTCGAGAACTCCAAAATAGAAACATGTGATAGTCTGTTTGTGTAAAGATTTAAAGCCTTGGAAACCCTAGAGGGAAGTTCTACCCTGTCTTTTAGGTTCACGATACATCTAATTATTGTAATGGCAACAGGTTTGGAAGAAGATTGAAACAGGTAGCCTAGAGAAATTGAATCAGTTTGCACTCATTTTGCCTAAGTTCTTTTACTAAACATGTTTACTGTGAGATGCATTTGTTCACATAACAATTGACTTTTACTACTGATTAGTATTCTACCAAGTCCCGTGTGACACTGTGGGTTAATGTGTCAGACTACAAAGCCGTTTGAACTGCAAGGTTGGCAGTTCAAGCTCACCAGTTGCTCCTTGGAAACTCCATACAGGGTCGCCATGGGTCGGAATCGACTCGATGGCACTTTACAACAGCAACAAGTATTCTGTAGAATGTAATATGGTTCAAATTGTTTATTCATCTTTTGAAGGAAATGTAGGTTGTTTTTAATTTGGGGATGTTAAAAATAAAAGCCATGATAAACATGGAGTCCTTGTGTGTTGCTTCAGGATAAAGCACTGGATCAAAAGGTCAGTTTATCTTAAGTAAATACCCTGGAATTAAATGACTAGGGCAGATAGTAGGTGGATAATGGCCTTTCTAGATAAGGTTTAATTGCTTTCAAATGTTGTTGTACCATTCATTAGCAACACATGAGTGTTCTATTTCCTCTACACCCTCACTAACACAGCATGGTTTGGATTATTTTTATATAACTATTATAATAGTTTTGAAGGGTGGCACAAGTTTACATTGGACTAGTACTCTAATATACTAAATGTTTTATTTCCATCAGTTTGCCATACTGTGGTGGCTTGTTTGTTGCTGTGATGCTAGAAGCTATGCTACAGGTGTTTCAAATACCAGTAGGTCACCCATGGTGGGCAGGTTTGAGCTGATCTTTCAGACTAAGAGCATACTTGGTAGAAGGAATAGATGGTCATTTTCTGAGAGATTAGCCCCTGAAAACTTTATGAATCACGGTGAAACACTTGTCTGATACAGTGTTGGAAGATGAGCCCTTCTATTTGGAAGTCACTCAAAACATAACTGAGGAAGAGCTGCCTCCTCAAAGTTGAGTTCACCTTAATGATATGGATAGATCAAAGCTTTCAGGAACTTCATTTATTGATGGAACATGATTCAAAATGAGAAGAAACATACAAACATTCAGTGATAATTAGGACATAGAATGCACAAAATATGAATCTAGGAAAATTGGAAGTTATCAAAAATGAAATGGAATGCATAAATATCAATATGCTAGGCATTAGTGAACTGAAATGGACTGGTATTGGCCATTTTGAATTAGACAATCATAAGATTTACTATTCTGGGAATAACAAAATAAAGAGGATCTGCATCATAGTCACACTGTTAACCGTTGGTACATGGAGGGGATTGCAGCTATATAATGAAGAAAAGTATATGATTTGTTGTTGCAGACCATGCAGGCCCGGTCAGGAGTTCAAGGCCCTGTGGGCCCAAGTGTTGCAGACCATACAGGCCGCAGGCTCTGAGGAACAAAACTCTAGCCACTTAGCAGACATAGCAAACTTTTTCTCATCTTAGTGTTCAGTTATGTTTATTATTAATTCCATACATGAGCCCTTAATATTCACAGATAAATGTAAGAATTTCCTAAAGCCAAGACTGTAAAGGTTTCATAGGTAAAACTTTTCTCCAAAGGATTAACTAAAAATAGTTGGCTACTTCCCGGTTCTTTGTTCTAAGAACAAAAGGACTGCCCTCCCTAAAGTGTTGCCAGGTGCAGGCTATTCAGTCAGGTTCCTGAAAACCTGGCTCAGGAAGCCAACACATCAGGAGTCCTCCCAAGCCTTTTGACCTTCATTCTCACCTTCCCCCAATTGAGATCAGGTGCTATAGATATGTTAATTGAGCCTGAAAAACCAAGTTTCGGGCCTAGGATTCGAACCTGCAAAGTACGATGTAAAGGTGCCTGAATGTCTGGAGAATTACATATGTTAGCTATACCTTGTCTTAGTCCCTCCCAGCTTGGTGTGAAGCTCCTCCCCTAAATAAAATGAAGGTGCAGGCCGACCCAGGTGTGCATTATGGGCATGCAGTAAGAGTGTGCATTACAACTGGCAAGGCATGCATTACGGGCATGCGGTAAGAGTGTGCATTACAGCTTGGAGGGCGTGCTATATGGATGACTAAGCATGCGTTGCTGACCAGCTAGTAAGGGGTGTGTACTGCTCACATAGCTAAGATGTTTACTATGTGAGATCTTACCGCCCTCCATAGCTCAGATGTTCACCACACCTGATCTGCTGGACACCAGTAATGCATCCACCCTGGTTTCGGGGTGTCTCTTTGTCTCTCTCATTGTGTCTCTTTGTCTCCTCTTTTGCTATCCCTATCGCCGACAGATATCCCCACCTCGTGACCAAAACTCCCGTGTCAAGGCCAGTCCCCGACAATTTGTTGAATGTAAAATTGATGATCGGCTCTATAAACCTTCACTCAATTCACAGTAAAAAGTTTTCTACAAAAATAATGAAATGGATAAAATAATAATAATAATAGTTTTGGTACAGGATGGAAGGTAATACCTGGAGATACTTTGTGGGGAAATTAGTACTTGATTTGGACGTGGGATAATGTTTGTAAAGTCAGTGATTGGTAATGCAGGAAGGGGAAAGATAGAGAATGAGGAAAGTTGGGCAGAAAGATTTTAAGTCACATTCTAATACTCTCCAGCACCATGTATGAAAGTAATAGGAAGAGATTTGGGGTATCCAGAGCTTCTCCTTCCCTGGGACATATCAAAGGAAAGGCAGAGCCACAATAAACTGATTGAGAACCAGGAATACCAACCACAAAAATCCTGGACACACTTTGCAGTTTATGATGAGGAAATATCTGCTTAGGACGAGAAGACTCTTCCTTAGCATGACCTTTCAATGTATACTGACTTATTGTAATATCATTAACAAATGTGTCCACCTGTGTATATATCAAAAAACCCTGGACTTAATATTCGACCCCTGTGCAGAAAAGGACTGACAAAACCCAACGAAGACCTCTCTAGCCACTCCACCTGGACCAAATGACTCCCTTACAGGAGGAACCCTAAGTTTATTAAACCTTGCTCCCCAATTCCTTGGGATCTTCTCCACTCATGGAAACAGAGCAACAGAACCACTTCTGTCTTTGAAGTGTACTTTCACTTTTCAATAAAAATAGAACATTGTTGTTAGGAATGACTCTGGAGATCACATGGTAGAATTTTGCAAGACCAATGACTTATCCATTGCAATTTCCTTTTCCACCAACATAAATGGTAACTATATATATATATATGTATCTTGCCAGATGGGCTACACAGGAATCAAATTGAGTTCATCTGGGAGAAGAGATGATAAGAAGCACAATATTATCAGCTAAAACTAGACCAGAAGCCAACTGTGGAATGGTTCATTAATTGCTCATACTCAAGTTCAGGTTGAAGATGAAGAAATTAAAACAAGTCCAGAAGCCAAAATATGTCCTTGAACATATCCCACCTGAATTTAGAGACCATCTCAAGAATAGATTATGTGTATTAGACACTAATGACAGAAGACCAGAAAAGCTGTGGGATGAAATCAAGAACATCATGCAGGAAGAAAGAAAAGGGTCATTAAAAAGATAGGTAAGAAAGAAACTACCAAAATAGATGTTAGAAGAGACTCTGAAACTGGCTATCCAGTGTAGAGATGCTGAAGCAAATTGTAAGAAATAAGGAAGCAAAGGAGCTGAACAGAAAATTTCAAAGGGGAGCTTTAGAAGACAAAATCAAGTATTATATTCAAATATGTAAAGACCTAGAGTTAGAAAAGTAAAATGGTAGAACATGCTTAACATTTCACAAACTGAAAGAAATGAAGAAAAAGCCTCGAGCATTAACTTAAATATTAAAGTATTCTATGGGCAAAATATGTAACAATAGAGTGAATATCAAAAGAAGATGGAAGATATTCACAGAATCACTGTATCCAAAGGAAAGGGTTCTATATTCAACCATTTCAGGAGGTAGCATATGATCAAGAATGAATGGTACTGAAGGAAGAAATCTAAGCTGCATTGAAGGTATTGGTGAAAAACAAGGTTTCAAGAATCGGTGGAATACAAATGGAAATCTTTCAACAAACTGATGCAGCATTTGAGGTGCTCATTCATCTATACTTAGAAATTTGGAAGACAGCTACTTAAGCAAATGATTGTAAGAGATCCATATTTGTGCCCATTCCAAAGAGAGGTGACTAAATGAAATGAGGAAATCATCAAACAGTACCATTAAAATCACACATACAAGTAATGTTTTGCTAAATATAATACTAAAACGACTGCAACAATACATTGACAGGGAACTTCCTGAAATTCAAGCTAGATACAGAACAGGATGTGAAAGTAAGGATATTATTGCTGATGTCAGATGGATTTTAGCGGAAAGCAGGGAATATCAGAAAGATATTAACTTGTGCTTTATTGACTATGCAAAGGCTTTTGACTGAGTGGATCATGACCAGGTATGGATAACATTGTGAAGAATTAGTATTCTAGAACACTTGACTGTGCTCATGAGGAGCCTGTACATAGACAAAGAAGCAGTTATTCAGACAGAACAAGAGGATACTGAATGGTTTTAAATCAGGAAAGGTGTGCCCCAAGGCTGTGTCTTTTCACCATACGTATTCAATCTCTTATGCTGAGCAAACAATCTGAGAAGCTGGGTTATATGAAGAAAAGCATGGCATCAGGATTAGAAGAGAACTCCTTAACAATCTGCAATATGCAGATGATAGATGACACAACCTTGCTTGCTGAAAGCAAAGAGGACATAAAATACATACTGGTGAAGATCAAAGACCACAACCATCAGTATGGCTTGCACCTCAAATTAAATAAAAGAGAAATCCTCACCACCGGAGCAATAAATAACATCATAATAACTGGAGAAAAGATTGAAGTTGTCAAAGACTATAATTTGCTTGGATCCACAATCTCAACACTCATGGAAGCAGAAGTCAAGAATTCAAATGACATATTGCACTAGGCAAATCAGCTGCATAAGACCTCTTTAATATGTTCAAGAGCAAAAATAGTCAGTTTGAGGACTAAAGTGCTCTTGACCCAAGCCATGGTATTTTCAGTTGCCTGATAGTAGTCCTGGTGTGCGTTGGACTGCAAGCCGTTTGAACCACAAGGTCGGTGGTTCACGCTCACCAGCTGCTCCTTGGAAACCCTATACAGGACCACTACGAGTCAGAACTGAATCAATGGCATTTAATGACAGTATAAGCAAGTGAAAATTGATCAATGAATACAGAAGACCATAGAAGAATTGATGCATTTGAGTTATGGTGTTGGAGAAGAATATTGATAGTACTGTGGGCTTCCAGAAGAACAAACAGGTCTGTGTTGAAAGGAGTACAGCCAGAAAGCTCTTTGGAAACAAGGATGGTGAGACTTTGTTTCTCATACTTCAGACATGATATCAGAAGGGACCAGCCCCTAGAAAAGGGCTTGGTAAAGTGGAGTGTTAGTGAAAAAGAGGAAGAGCCCCCAATGAGATGAATTGACACTATGGCATCTGCCATGATTTTAAGCATAACTACAATTGTGACAATTGTGGCACTCAACAAACATATAAAGAAATGTTCACAATCATTAGTTATTAGAGAGATGCAAATCAAAATAACAACGAGATATCATCTCACACCAGCAATAACAGTGAAGTTCAATAAGCAGAGAACAATAAATGCTGGTGAGGATGTGAAGAGACTGGGGCCCTCCTACACTGCTGGTGGGAATGTAAAATGGTTCAGCCACTCTGGAAAACAATACGGTGCTTCCTCAGAAAGTTGAAAGTAGAAATACCTTATGATTGAGCAATTCCTCTACTTGAAATATATCCACAAGAAATATAAGTTGAAATATGAGTAAATATATACACACCAATGTCCATCACAGCACTATTCACAATAGCAAAAAGATAGAGATAACCTCAGTGCTCATCAATAGAAGAATGGATAAATAAATTTTGGTACATACACACAATGGAATACTATACTACCTTGAAGAACAACAAGGAAGCTTTAAGTCACCGCATAACATGGATGAACCTTGAGGACATTGTGCTGAGTGAAATTAGTCAGTCACAGAAGGACAAATATTGAATAAGATCATTATTTTTAAAACTTAAGAAGAGATATTCATACTTAAAGACAAAAAGTTCTTTGATGGTTACTAGGGGTGGGACAGAGAGGATGGTAAGGCACATGTTAGGGGATAGTCACATCATAGCTTGGGTATTGGGGAAGGCAATATGTAAGGAAGGAGAGGGCAATACACAAGAAGGTGACTCATGGAAGAATAAGGAAGATAGGGGAAACTTAGGTAGCTTTGCATGGGCTAAATGGGACAGAAGTAAATAGTGATAATTACTCAAACTTGGAACAGCAGGGCTATGTGATACAAGGTTAGAAGCATAATCTGAATGGGCTAAAGAGGGGAAATAATGTTAAGGTACTTGACTATCTTATAGATATTGGTTTCCCTTGCCTAATGTTATAAAATAGACACGAGTGGGATAGAAAGGAACATAGGCGAACATGATTACAGAAAGCTTGCAAGCCTGTCTTTAGCTTATAACTGATTTGAATACCTAAAAGAGGTTCTAGAACTTGCCCATTGAAATAGACTTTTTGTGACGCTTTTGTAGAGTACAGGGTCTTACATAGAATTCTGAGCCTCATCCAGAACACTGAGGTGGGGCATTCCAACTTCAAATGACATGCAGACCAATCTGGAGCTACAGGAAAAGAAGATACGTCTTGAAATAAAGACCAGTAGGAAAGGGGGAAAAAAGCAGTGTTTGGCTATTGCAAGAATAAACTAGCTGTTCTCCTGGAAGCCACTGAGGCAAGTCGCCAAGTCCCTTCAGGACATATCCCCTTCCAATACTGAAACCCAACGGGAACATTTAAGCAGTCTTGTAAGCTTGCTGATGATCATGTTTGGCTACTTGTGAGTGCAAGTGGAGGAAAGGAAATAATGAAGACTTGGACTGAGTTTGACTATGTTCTGTAGACTTCTGTCGACCTTAAGATAGTAGAGGGAAGAAGAAGGGCTGATTGGTTCAATGTTTGAAGAGACTTGGAAACCACTGAGCCCATGGACACTGACCCAGTCACTGGGGAATCAGCTGAGAGTAAAGAGTCCAGCTGATACTGTGGGGGAGGCAACCAAGAATGCTCAAAGTTGCAAAGAGTACCCATTTAACATAACTTGGATAGCTTGATGATCAGAACTTGACTAGAGGAAGATAAAGAAATTTGAAAAAGGAAGCAAGTGTAAATTGCTGCAATTTGAGGAACTTGACATTTACTTATGGATGTGTTGTTGTTGTTAGGTGCCATCGAGTCAATACAGACTCAGATGAAACATTGCCTGATCCTGAGCCAACCTATCAATTGTTGCCATGCTTGAGCCCATTGAGGCTGCCACTTTGCCAAACCATCTCACTGGGGGTCTTGCTCTTTTTCTCTGACCCTCCATCTTACGAAACATGATATCCTTCTCCAGCGACTGGTCCCTCCTGACAATATGTCCGAAGTATGAGAGACAAAGTTTGGCCATTCTAGCCTCAAGGAGCACTCTGGTTGCACTTTTTCCAATATAGATTTGTTGGTTCTTTTGGCAACTCATGGCACTTTCAATATTCTCCACCAACACCATAACTCAAAAGCATCAATTCTTCTACAGTCTTCCTTATTTACGGTTCAGCTTTCGCATACATATGAAGTTATTGAAAATACCATGGGTCAGGTGCACCATAGTCTTCAAGCTGACATTTTTGCTCTTCAACTGTTGGAGACCACTAAGCACTGAGATGTTGAGGCCCTGTGTCATGGATGAAAATCCTACACGATGGCTCCACTCAGGCTAGCTAGGGACCGTGAGGGCCCAAGGAAGTGACCTCCTGACATCCCGGGTTCCTTGGTTTTTTGCGTACTCACTGTTGGGCTACCCCTGTGTAATTTTCTTTGGTCTTATTATTCATTATATGCTTCGAACTCTAGTAATTGTAGCTTCTGAGAAAATGGTTTCTTATGTGCCTCTCTTAATGTCTCCACTGTGTTGGCAGTGCGTAAGGTTCTGGGAACAAATCTCTCTGAGGAACAAACTCTGCCCACCTGGCAAGCATGTCCAAACTGTTCTTTATCAAATTATTCAGTTATGTTTGATATTAACTTAATACATGAGCCCTTGATACCCATGGACAAATATTAACAAAAACTCTTCTAAAGCCGAGGCCTAAAAGTTCCTAAGGCAAGTTTGCTGGGCAGCTCTGGAGACAATCTGTCCAAGGAATTCACTCAAAGTAAGTTGGTGACTTCTGGGGTATTGTTCAAAGAATAACAGTGACAGCCTTCTCAAATCATCCTCAGGTGCAAACTATTAACCTAGGCGTCCTTCTTCCTCCTGCAAGCCTAGGCCAGGTAGCTGAAACAGCTGGACTCCTTCCAGACCTTTTGAATTCTTTTCTCACCTTTACCCATTGGAGACTAGGTGCTATAGGTATGTTAATTAGCCTTGAGAAACCTCGAGTTGTGCCTTGGGATTCGAACCTAAAAAGTAATGTATAACAATTTGCTTGAATTTCTGGAAAATTAAGGATGTTAGATTATCAAGACAATTTGTGATGTATGTATTAGAATTTGTTCCTGTAAATCATGGTGTCCTGTTTTGAATGATTAATCACATTTCACTTCTGTACCCTGTCTTAATAATCCCCTTCTTCCTTTGTGTAAAGCTCCTCCCTGAAATAAAAAGGGGGTGCAGACTGAACCCTGTATGCATTACAGGCTGTGCATTACTGCCTGCAGGGGCCACGATGCCTGTAGTCCAGGGTCTGCCTACCAGTTTTGCATCCACTCTAGTTTCGGTGTGTTTCTTTGTCTCTCTCCTTGCGGCTTTGTGTGTACTTTTTTTTTCTGTCTCTGTCGCCGCCAGATCTCCCTTCTTCGTGAACCAAACTCTCATGTTGAGGCAGGACCTCGACATTCAACACTTTAAAAAGGTCTTGTGCAGCAGATTTGCCTAATGTAATACGTCCTTTGATTTCTTGACTGCTACTTCTGTGAGTGTTGATAGTTGATCCAAGAATAATGAGATTCTTGACAATTTCAACCTTTTATCCCTGATAAGAATGTTTATTATTGGTCCAGTGGTGAGATTTTTTGTTTTCTTTACATTGAGGGGCAATTCATACAGAAGGTTGTGCTCTTTGATCTTCATCAGTAAATATTTTTAAGTCCTCTTCACTTTCAGCAAGCAAGGTTGTATCATCTGCATATCGCAGGTTCTTAATGAGTATTCCTCCAATCCTGATGCCACGTTTTACTTCATAGAAACCAGCTTCTCAGATTATTTGCTAAGCATACAGGTTGAATAAGTATGGTGAAATAATACAGCCCTGTTACACAACTTTCATAATTTTAAACCATTCAGTGTTCCCATGTTCTGTTCGAACAACTGCCTCTTGGTCCATGAGCTTATGTCCTCATGAACACAATTAAATGTTCTGGAATACTCATACTTCACAACGTTGCCCATAACTTCTCATGATCCACACAATCAAAAGCCTTTGCATAATCAAGAAAGCACAGGTAAAAATCCTTCTGACATTTACCTTGAAATATCCTTCTGATATTAATCTTGATTTCAGCCAATATCCATTGGGCATCAGCAATGATATCCCTCATTCCACAATCTTTTCTGAACCCAGCTTGAGCCTCTGGAAATTCTCGGTCAGTGTATGCTTGCAGCCATTTCTGTAATACCTTTAGTAAAACTGTACTTGCATAGGATATCAAAGATATTATCCAATGATTTCTGCATTCCATTGGGTCATTTCTTTGGAATGGGCACAAATATGGATCTCTGAATCTCCTCCAATCAGTTGGCCAGATAGTTGTCTTCTAAATTTCTTGGCATATATGAGTGAGTGCCTCCTGTGTCACCTCACTTTCTTGAAATATTTCAATTGTTATTCCATCAATTCCTGGTGCCTTGTTATTTGCCAGTTCTTTAAATTCACCTTGGACTTCCTCCTTTAGTATCATTGGCTCTTGATCATATGCTACCTCTTGAAATGGTTGAACATTAGCCATTTCCTTTTGGTGTAGTGATTCTGTGTATTCCTTCCATCTTCTTTTGATGATTTCCCATCATTCAATAACTTGACCATAGAATCTTTCAGTCATGAAAGTCGAGGCTTGAATTTTTTCTTCATTTCCTCCAGCTTGAGAAATGCTGAGTGTGTTCTTCCTTTTTGGTTTTCTGATCCCAGATCTTTGCACATTTTGTTGTAACATTTGACTTTATCTTCTCGAGTTGACCTTTCAAATTTTCAGTTCAGCTCTTGTACCTCCTCATTTCTTCCATTTGCTTTAGGATCTCTATGCTAAAGCATAGAGCAAGTTTCAGTGTCTCTTCTGACATCCATTTTGACATTTTCCTGTTTTTCTTGTCTTCTTAATTAATGACTTGTTGCTTTTCTCCTGTATGATGTTCTTGATGTCATCCCAGAAGTCATCTGGTCTTCGGTCTTTAGTCTTTAATGTATCAAATATGTTGTTCAGATGATCTCTAAATTCAGGTGTGAAATATTCAAGGTCTTATTTTGGTTCTTGTGTTCTTATTTTCATTTTCTTTATCTTCAGCTGATTATACATGTGGGGCATTATAATCATTGCAATGAAACAAAGTATGATTGGTTGAATGTAAAATTGATGATATGCCCAGTAAACTATTGATGGGAGCAATTTGAGCTGAAGGTTTCAGACTTAGGAATAGTTTAACTGAAGGATTGCTACTGAACTGTTTTGGACCAGAAAATTAGGCTGCTCCCAGGTCAAGTTGCCCCTCTGAGGAACTTGCAGGGCTGCCTTGGGGGACAGGGAACTTGCAAAATTTTTCCTGGTAGGACCCTCAGATCAAGTCTGCAAAAACATCTAGATGCCCTATCTCTGTTTCCTTAGCAACCACACGTGACATACTTCTGATAAAACCCCACTTACTGCTTGCATCAATAACACCAGATGTTTTTTGCACTCATTTCCCTGCCCCCAGAACCTCCTTTGATATATAATAATTGTGCTGAATCTAGGTCTGTGTCACAGTATCTCCATCAGAGTGCTGTGTCCCACCTGGTACCAACTTTGCTATTTTCATTTTGTGTCTTCCTTTTTTTCTAATCTCCCATAGCCCAGGTTTAATCTCTCTGTGTGGGTTGCAGAGTATAGACATTGTCAGTCAATACAGATGGTGCCCAAATGTGGGGCTCGAGTACAGGGGAACTTCTAAGCCAGAGACGAGGAGACGCTCTGAGGTCCACACATTCAGATAAGGTACAGAGTGAGTTAGAGCCGGGTGTAAAACATGGGACATTCAGGGTCAAAGAACTGCCAGTTGTTTGTAGATATGCTTAAGGCTCTATTGAGTGCCAGAGGAACTCCTATTAAAGGTGTTCAGCTTGCTCACTTTTTAGATTTTGTACAGAAGACTTATCCCTGGTTCCCAGAGGAAGGGACTGTAAATATGGATACTTGGGAGGAGGTCGGGAAGAAGTTGCATGCTGGTTATACTAATGAAGGGCCTAATAGGATACTACTTTTTGCATTTTCTGTGTGGACATTTATGCATGAAAGTTTAGACCCTCAGCCTGACTATGAGAAAGCAGTTTTAACTCCCAGCCTGAGCTTGTAGAGCATTTGCGGCAGACAGTGTAGGTTCATGAGGGGCTGTATTCACCCAAGCCAATGGTGCCACAGAAGGAGAAACTGAAAGAACAGGGAGCCTCCACTTGTCCCCAGGACTATTCTTTAAAGGAACAGGGACATCCAATAGCGGAAGGTTCCAATTCAGATTGGGAGAAAGAATCAGAAATATGTGCACCTCAATTAGTTGTGCTTTCTACAACTGAGGCAACTGCTGTCAGCATGAAACTGAAAGTGCTTACAGATTTAATTCCAAAAGTAAGGGAGCAGATTTCTTGTGATCTGTCTGCTTTGTCTCCAGTTCAGAAGGATTTGAGAGAAGCAAGGATAGTGGGAGAGGAGAGTTATCAACCTCTGTGATTATAAATTCCAACAGGCATCAGCAGAGAGCTTTATGGAGATTGGTTGCCATCCTTGGAATAAGTAATTATACCAGTAAAAGCCTAAAAGATCTTGGGGGATCAGGACAAACAGCTCACTACATTTATGCCTGTGTTCAGGCCCCCTATGTTCTGGTAACAGCATCAGTCAATATTTCATATGCAGAGAGACATTATATTGTAAGTTGTGTTTCTTGTAACCTCACCTCATCTTTCTTTTTTTTAACTAGAAACCGGATGTGCTGATAGTATATCCAGCATATAGAGCACAACTTGGAAATAAAAGTAAATGCACTAGAGGCCACCATAATTGGTCTAGGAAATCAGGTCGCGGCCCTTAAATACAGTCAAGATACTCAATTCCATGATTCATTTCCCCATATCTGTGCTGCCATATGACACTTGTAATTGGGAGTGGAATAAAGATTCAAGTCACCTTTAAGGTATTTGGCATCATGCAAATATAAGTTTGGATTTAAGAAAACTTTATAAACAGATTATGGCTGTACAAAACAGTAGAAATGAGGTCCTGGTCCCCTGAGGATGTGGCCAAGACTGTGTGGGATCTACTTAATGGATTTAATCCTTTTAACATACTGTGACATATGGTGTGGCTCCTTGGTATTATTGTTTGATGTTAATCTTGTTGCTTATTTTCACAGTCTTCTGCCTAGTTCTCTGACACCAGTTCTTTCAGCTCCAACTGACCATTCATCACCTTCATTTAAAAAATAATAAGTGGGGAGATTTGGGGTGTGATTTAAGCTGAAGGTCTCAGACTTGAAGATAGTTTAACTGAAGGATTGTAACTGAATAGTTGTGTTCCAGAAAATCGGGCTGCTCACAGGCCAAGTTGCCCCCCTGAGGAACTTGTAAGGCTGCCTTAGGGGACAGGAAACTTGGGATATTAGCAATTAAAACTTGCAAAAATATTTAACAACTTCTGTTTAGCCCATAGATCAAAATAAGAAAAAAATAATCCCTGGAAAAATTGTCTTTTCTTCAAAGAAATCATACATAATAAAACTCACAGCAGACAAACACAGTCTAGATCAAATTTTTCAAATGAATAAATAGAATTGGTGAAATAAAATCACTTTATTGGTTCAATAAATGGAGGTTTCAAAAGAAAAAATATGATAAAATGAAGATAAAGCAACAGATATTGTCCTATGTGGAGTCCTGTGGTGCTGCAAGAGAATGTCTTGGACTGCAAGGTCAGTTTGAATCACAAGGTCAGTGGTTCAAACCCATCAGCTTCTCCTCAGAAGGCCTAAACAGGGTTGTTATGGGTTGGAACTGACTTGTCAGCACTTAGCAGCAGAACAATTGTCCTATGTGGAGAACTGAGAAGAAAGTATTAAAACATGGACAGAACTCTAAGAAAACTGTGTGATATTATTTCCAATTCAAACATCTCTCAAAAAGAGAGGAAAAAGAGATTGCCAATAAAGCCTACTTGATAAAGAATGTATTCATGTCTTAAAGTTTGAGAGATTTAGATTTAAAGAGTAAACATCCAGTGCATCATAAATAGAATCATTCCTCAAAACTGTGGCAGAGGAGAACTGTCCTCTATTGGGTTTCTCTGGGTGACATTTAATGTGAGGCAAACCTTTAATGTGAGGCAACTCTGAGTGGATTTGTACCCTGAATTTTTCATTTTACAATTCAAAGCACTAGATTAAGGGAAACTAGTCTTTGAAGCTCTGAAGGCAATGCTTTCTATATCTTGGACTTAACTAGGAGAAGAATTTAACCTGAGTGATCTAATGTTGTTAAAACTATAATAGATTGTTTGTAAATTTCTTCTATTGCTGACATTCATGACTATGTTTTCTGATTTTTTTTTTCCATTGCAGATCTTAATAGAATATGCAGAGGTTCTCTTCTTGTCTCACTTACAAAGAATATACTTGATGAAAACCCAGCTTAGACAATATGCAGCAAGGTTCTCAGTATCTTGATATTACCTATAATAGACAGTAGTCCTTGGGTAGGCCAATCAATTTGAAACTTTGCTAATTCAGTTGTAATTTACAATAATTTCAAATTTTATCTAAACCCATTACTTTATTTGTAAGTTTGGTTTTCTTTATGTTTAATACACTTTTCCATTTTTAATTTGTGCGGAGAAAATGAAAGAAGAGAATAATATTTATATGATCATTATACAAACAATATAATTGAAGAACCCGTACTCCTAGAAGAGTCCTGTCATAATAGGATAGTTATCAGCACCTTAGAATTTTGTATTACTAAATAGAAGTTCTTTATAATAGTTGAATTTCACTAGTAATTTTCTTGCATCCTTTTGATGGATTTACATTTGTTAATCAGAAAAAGTAGGAAGGGAAAGATGAAATTATTATTTTTTTCATATGCAAAAAATATAACTGAAGAAATAGAGTCTTTAACTTATAAGGCAAAGACATTGGCATTACATCCTAAGACATGTCTTCTTTCTGGCAAACTAATTTATATAAACATTGATTATTTGAGTCTAAGTCTCTTTATTCATTAATATGTAACACAACAGTTGTAAAATGTTGATATAATATGTTCATTGTAAAGTTAAGAAAAATAATTTGTCAAATAAACGTTAAGAACAGTGGGAAACGCGGCTTTCCACCGTAGAACCATGGCCCAGTTTATCCGTAAACTGGTGGAGA
>NW_006409118.1:246681-249358 GCF_000296735.1 Chrysochloris asiatica
AATTAAAAATTTATATTTATTTCATGTAGATGCAAATTACAATCAATTACAAAACATGTCAATTATTCAAGCAACATACACAATATTAAGAAGATTGTTGTTAAGTGCCATTGAGTCAGTTCTGACTCATAGTGACTCTGTATAGGGTTTGATCTGTACAGGGTTTCTAAGGAGCAGCTGGTGAGTGTGAACTGCTGATTTTGTCATTCAAACAGACTTTGCAATCCAGTGCATTAACCCACTGCACCACACAAGGATAGATGTCAATAAATGAGGTATTGATGAGTAAAATATGTAACTAAGTAACAACTGAAGTTCTGAAGTGGAACTGTAGAATAAGCACTGGACTTCTAACCTCCTTGTCAGCAATTAAAATGCATCAGCTTTTCCTCAGAGATCCTACATGGTTGCTATAAGTAGAAATTCACTCAAGGACACTTAACAACAAGACCACAATCCATAATCAATTAATTTTACCCCAAATTCTTCTTTCAAGTAGCTGAGATCCCTCACAGTCTGTAAAATTAGGAACTTTAGTTAAATATTTTCACTGTGCTAATTGGAGACAGGAGGGCAGCTCTACAAATTATGTGGAGACAGCTGCTTTACCCTACCAATTGATTCTTCTGTGAAATATTTCCTACTTCTAAATACATGGGCAAATAACTGCCTTACATTCTCTTCAGTTTAAAACTGAACAGATTCAGAAGAAAAGAAAAGGTAATACTTATGATTTATTGGAGTAACTATGCTTTGTTGTTGTTCTTGTTAGGTGCCATCAAGTCAGTACTGACTCATAGATGCACAACAGAATGAAACACTACCCAGTCCTGGGCCAACCTCACAATTGTTGCTATGCTTGAGCCCATTGATGCTGCCACTTTGCCAATCCATCTCGCTGGAGGTCTTCCTCTTTTTCTTTGGCCCTCTACCTTACCAAACATGATATCCCTCTCCAGCGACTGGTCCCTCCTTACAATATGTCTAAAGTATGAGAGGTGAAATTTGGCCATCCTGGCTTCCAAGGAGTACTCTGGCTACACTTCTTCCAACACAGATCTGTTTGTTCTTTTGGCAGCCTGTGGCACTTTCAATATTCTCCTCCAACACCATAACTCAAAAACTTCAATTCTTCTAGTCTTCCTTATTCACTGTTGAGCTTTTGCATGTATATGAGGTTATTGAAAATACCATGGCTTGGGTCAGGTGCAACTTAGTCCTCAAGCTGACATTTTTGCTCTTCAACACTTTAAAAAGGTCTTGTGCAGCAGATTTGCCTAATGCAATACGTCATTTGAGTTTTTGACTGCTGCTTCCATGAGTGTTGATAGTTAATCTAAGAATGAAGTCCTTGACAACTTCAATCTTTTCTCCGTTTATAAGAATATTGCTTATTATTTCAGTGGTGAGGATTTTTGTTTTCTTTACATTGAGGGGCAATCCTTACTGAAGGTTGTGGTCTTTGATCTTCATCAATAAGTACTTTAAGTCCTCTTCACTTTCAGCAAGGAAGGTTGTATCATCTGCAGATCACAGGTTGTTAATGTGCTTTATGGATGGATAAAGCAATAGTAATAGATAACAAAAGTATTCAAAGTAGTACCGTACGCATAGAAGATTGTATTTTAAATAGACTACAGAACACAGAATACACATCCATGCATGGCAGAAAAACTGGACTGCCAGATACCTGACTTTCACATCAATGCAAGTAAAACAAATGATAAGTCATACTTCAGTTTGTCAGAAATGAATGTGTCTACATGATGAAAAAGAAAAGCTCCAAAATCTGTCTTAAATGGTTCAACAAAGTAATAAGTAGCTCAATATTCTATCATTTTAAAGTGAAGCAAGCCTTCTGTGAAGCAAAATCAATTGACAAATTTTTTCATTGTACATTTTTACGAACTTATTTTTAAACATAAATTGAATTCTATTGATGAAATCCGTAATGGTATATCTTTTCATGGTTATTTTTTAAATGTATGTGAAGGACAAGTAGTAATAAAAAAAATTGAGCTCTGAATTTAGAGACTAAAACTAATTTTATTTTGGGTCAATACCAATTCTGGGACAAGCTTATGTGAGACAGTTCTCAATTTCTTTATCTTGTCTCTGATCTGAGTTTCCTCTTTCAAATCACTGAGTTAGTTTACTATGCTCCTTTAACATCATAGAAGACAAGACATGATGCCATTTGTAGTATATTTACTGTTGACGCCAGTACAAAATATTTGCTAAAAGTCTTTACCAACTATAGTGGTGGTGTTGTGGAGATTATGGAAATGATGCTGATGGTAAAATGACAATTACATTATTTCTAAGGAAGAAATAACAGCACATTTAGATGAGGCTTTCTGCTCCCATAAAGATTTACAGCCTCAGTCCTATACAGGGTTTTTATGAGTCGGAACCAACTCCATAAAACTACTACCACTACTACAACTATTACCATAACCACCACTCTTTGAAGTATAACTATATTGACGTTCATCGGTTTTGATATGAAACACCTGGAACAAATTATTTGGTACATCTTCATACTAAGTGACTAAGGAATTAGACATACACTTGGTGAAGTTTTAAGCACAGTTGCGCTAGAGCTCTGGTAGCATAGTGGTTACGAATAGAACTGCTAACCTCAAAGTCGGCAGTTCGAAACTACCAGTTGTTCTGC
>NW_006409118.1:254170-258974 GCF_000296735.1 Chrysochloris asiatica
TGTTTTCTATCTCATTTATTTCTGCCCTGATCTTTACTATTTCCTTTCTTTTGGTGACTGTGGGTTCCCTCTGTTGGTCTGTTTCTAATTGTCATAGATGTCGTGTTTATGTGTTGATTTTCATTCTTTCTTCTTTTTGGATATGTGTGTTTATTGCTATAAATTGTCCTCTCAGCACCGCTTTTGCCATGTTCCAGAGATTTTGGTATGTTGTGTTTTCGTTCTCATTGATTTCGAGGAATTTTGCAATTTCACGTTTGATTTCTTCTACTACCCAGTTGCTTTTCAGCAGGGTGTTGTTCAGTTTCCATGTATTTGTCCTGGTTTCAAATTATTTTTTGCTCAGCATGCATATTGAATAAGTACAGCAAAAGAATACAATCCTGGCACACATCTTTCCTGATTATAAGTCATTCAAAGTTCCCTTGTTTTGTTCAAAAGACTACCTCTTGGTCTATATACAGTTTCCTCAGAAGCCCAAGAAAATGTTCTGGAATACCCATTCTTTGCACTATCATCCATAACTTTTCATGATCCACACAGCTGAAAGAACATTCATAGTAAATAAAGCACAGATAAACATATTTCTGGCATTCTCTGCTTTCAGCCTAGATCCACTGAGATCAGCAATGGTATCCTTCCTTACATGTTCTTGTCTAGCTTGAACTCCAGGGTAGTTCCCTGTCAAAGAACTGTTACAGCCATTTTTAAATTCTCTCTAGCAAAATTTTACTTGCCTGTGATATTAATGATATTATCCAATGCTTTTTACAATTCTTTGGGTTATATTGAAACTTTCATCTATTTTATTCCTCTCTTAATTTGCCTGTCAGTTGACCATATTTTGTTGTTGATGATGTTGTTAGGTGCCATCGAATTAGTATCAATTCAAAGCCACATTATACACAACAAAACAAAACACTACCTGGTCCTGGACCAACCTCACAATCATTGCTACTCTTGAGTCCATTACTGCTGCATCTGTACCAATCCATCTCATTTGGGGTCTTCCTCTTTTTCTCTGCCCTCAATTGTATAAAGCATGATGTCATTCTCTAGGGAATGGAGCATGCTGGCTATACTTCTTTCAGTATAGATTTGTTTGTTCTTTTGGAAGTCCATAGTATTTTACTATTCTCCTTGAACACCATAGCTCAAATACATCCATTCTTCTATGGTCTTCCTTATTCACTGTCCAATGTTTGCATGCATATGAGGTTTTTGAAAGAACCATGGCTTGGACCAGGCACATCTTAGTCCACAAATCTATGCTCTTGAAAACTTTAAATAGGTTTTCTGCAGCAAATTTGCCCGATGTAGTACGCCATTTGATTTTTTGACTGCTGCTTCCATAAGTGGATGGTTGATTTGAGCAAAATGAAGACTTTGACAACTTCAATCTTTGTCCATTTATATGATATTGTTTATTGACCTGGTGGCGAGGATTTTAGTTTTCTTTACATTGAGGTGCAACCCATACTGAATACTGTGGTCTTCAATCTTCATCAGTAAATATTTTAAGCCCTCTTCACTTTCAGCAAGCAAAGCTGTATCATATGCACATCACAGATTGGAGTCTTCCTTTGATTCTGAGGCCACATTTTTCTTTATATAATCCAGCTTCTCAAATTGTTTGCTCAGCATACATATTGAATAAGTATGATGAAAGACTACAACCCTGACACACAACTTTCCTAACTTTAAACCATTCAGTGTTCACTTGTTCTGTTCGAACGACTGCCTCTTGGTCTATGTACAGGTTTCTCATGATCACAATTAATTGTTCTGGACTACTCTTTCTCCATAATGCGATCCATAACTTGTCATGATACTTACAGTTGAAAGCCTTTGAGTAGTCAGTAAAGCACAGTTAAACATCTTCCTGGTGTTCTTTGCTTTTAACTAAGATCAGTTGATGTCAATGGCACCCTCATTCCATATCATCATCCGAATCCAACTTGAACCTCTGGCAGCTTTCTGTCAATGTGTTGTTTCAACCCTTTAAAAATTATATTTGGCAAAACTTTGCGTGCATGTGGCATTCATGATAGTATCCAATGGCTTCTGTATTCAGTTGCCTCACCTCTGTTTAGAATGGGCTCAGATATGGATCCCATGCAAATCTCTTGGCATAGATGAGTGAGTGCCTCCAATGACCCTTCAGTTTATTTAAATAATTCAATTTGTATTCCCATCAAATCCCAAATCTTTGTTCTTTGTCAATGCCTTCAGTTCACCTTGGATTTCTGCCTTCATTGACTCTTGTCTAGACCCATCTATACAAGATGAAAACTATTCAGTGGGGACACTTTCTTTCCCCACACATTATTAAAATAATTTCTCCCTTGAAAAGCTTAGGAAAAGATGCCTATACTAAACTGAAAAAAAAACTTGTTTTCTTTGGTGGTTATCGGTAAGCTAGTCACTTTGTGCTTTTATTGCCCCCTCATTTTAGGTAGCCAATGTCTAAGTTGTCCATCCTTAACCATATCAGCTGGATGATACACTCTCAGCTCTAGACCTCTGTGGCTATGTCCTTGTCCATAGGCTCAGGTGTCCCCAGGTCTCACCATATTTTAGACCAACCAGTCCTTCTTCTTCTCTCTTTCATCTCCAGGTCCATGGGACTCTATGGAACGTGGTTGAACTCTGCCCATTTCTTCATTGCTGTCTTTCCCCTTCTTCCACTCACCAGTAGACCAAGATGGGCACCAGCAAGCTCATATGTTCCCTTTGAATTTCAGTCTTAGAGAGGGGTTTATCCTGAAGGAAATTGATGCTTGCCTTGATGGCTTCCCGGAGAATAATTTGCTTATTCTTGAAGTAGCCAGTCACACTGCCATTTTTGTTCTGGGTTTTTCCTGCTGATCTTTCTTTGAAGATGTATCTTCTGTCGTCCTAGCTGTTCCAGGCTGGACTGCTTGTCCTTTCTAACGGGAATGTCCCACCTCAGAAGGTTCTGGATAGGGCTCAGAATTCCGCCTAAGGTCCTATTCACTGCAAGGCTCCATAGGAGGCCTAGTTCACTGGGCAAGTTCTAGAACTCCTTTCAGGTATTCCAATTAGTTATAGGCTGAAGATGGGCTTACAAGCTTTCTATAATCTTGTTTCCCAATGTTCCTTTCTATCCAACTCAAGTTTCGATTTAAAGTAGTAGGACAGGGAGTCCAATATACATAAGACAGTGAAACATCTTAGTATTATTTCGCCTCTTCAGTCGATGCCTTGATCCCTGTATCACAGAGCCCTGTTATTCCAAGGTTCAGCATGCATCACTATTTACCTCTGTCCCATTTAGCTCATGCAAACATGACTCAGTATTCTTCTATCCACCTTGCCCTTCCACCCCCTCCCACTTCTTCTGTACTGACCTCCCGAACATTAGAACTATGATGTGTCTGCCCCTTCCCTGTGCTCTACAATTGCTTCCCTCCACCTCACCCAAACCCTCTCAATCCAAACCCACCAATAACCAAGAAAAACATTTTTTTTTTTTCAATTTAGTATAGATATCTTTTCTTAAGCTTTTGCAATAGTGGTCTTATGCAATATTTATCCTTTGGTGACTGACTGATTTCACTCAGCACAATGTCATCAAGGTTCCTGCATGTTATGCATTGGCTCACAGCTTCCTTGTTATTCTTCAAGGTATCATAATATGTCAGTTTGTATATGTACCAAAGATTGTTTATCCATTCTTCCATTGATAGGCACTTAGGCTGTCTCCATCTTTTTGCTACTGTGAATAGTGCTGCTATGAACATTGGTGTGCATATATCTACTTATGTTTTGGCTCGTATTTCTTGGGGATATATACCAAGTAGAGGAATTGCTGGGTTATATGGTATTTCTATTTCCATTTCCAACTCTCTGAGGAAGCGCCGTACTGTTTCCCAGAGTGGTTGAACCATTTTACATTCCCACCAGAAATGTAGGAGTGTCCTAGTCTCTCCATATCCTCGCCATCATTTACTATTTTCTGCATTTTTTATCTTTGCTGTTATTGCCGGTGTGAGATAATATCTTATTGTTGTTTTGATTTGCATCTCTTTAATGGCTAACAATCATGAACATTTCTTCATATGTTTGTTGACGGCCTGAATGTCTTCTTTGGTGAAGCGTCTGTTCATATCCTGTGCTCATTTTTTAATTGGAGTACTTGTCTTTTTCTTGTAGAGGTGTTCTAGACAAATTTTAGAAATTAGTCCCTTGTCTTATGTGTCATTGAAGAAGATTTTTTCCTATTCTGTGGGCTCCTTTTACTCTTTTGGTGAAACCTTTTGATGCACATAAGTTTCTAATTTTTAGAATGTCCCAGTAATCTATTTTGCCTACTTTTATTTGTGTAATTTTTGTAATATTTGGTAGTCTGTGTGCTCCCAGGATTGTTGTTGTTGTTAGGTGCCATTAAGTCGGAACTGACTCATAGTGACCGCATGCACAGCAGAACGAAACAATGTCCGATCCTGAGCCAACCTCACTACCACTGCCACACTTGAGTCCATCAATGCTGCCACCTGGCCAATCCATATCGTTGGGGGTCTTCCTCTTTTTCTCTGACCCTGCATCTTACCAAGCATGATATCCTTCTCCAATGACTGTTCTCTCCTGACAATATGTCCAAAATATGAGAGATGAAGTTTGGCCATCTTGGCCTCCAAGGAGCACTCTGGCTGCACTTTTGAAAACAGAAGTATTGGTTCTTTTGGGAGCCCATGGTGCTTTTAGTATTCTCCTCCAAAACCATAATTCAAAGGTATCAATTCTTCTATGATCTTCCTTATTCACTGTCCAGCTTTCGCAT
>NW_006409118.1:260824-263173 GCF_000296735.1 Chrysochloris asiatica
GAATTCTATCATGCATTCTCCAGCATCATTTCTATCACCAAGGCCATATTTTCCAATGACTGGTCCTTCTCTTTGCTCCCAACCTTTGCATTCCAATCACCAGTAATTCACAATACATCTTGATTGCATATTTGATTGATTTCAGATTGAAGAAGTTGGTAAAATTCTCCTATTTTATCTGGCTTTAGTTCCCAGGATTAGAGCCCTTAAATTTGTCCCTATTTATCCATTGATGACCTTTATAATTCTGTGATTCACTTATGACTTTAATCCATGCTGAGTTGGTCTTTATATAAGGGGTGAGGGAAAGGTCTTTTTCAACTTTTGCATATCACTTTCCAGTTCTACCAGCATCATCTGTTGAAGAGACTATGTCTTCCCTACTCAATGTACTTTGATCTTTTGTCAAAGATAAGTTGGCTGTATGTGGATGGGTTAATATCTGCATTCTCGATTCTGTTCCATTGATCTACACATCTTTCATTGTACCAGTACCAGGCTGTTTTGACCACTGTATCCACATAATAAATTTTGAAATTGAGGAGTGAGAGGCCTCCATCTTTGTTCTTCTTCTTAAGCAGTGCTTTGTTTATCCTGGGTCTCTTTACTTTCATATAAAATTTGTAATTGTTTTTTCCTTCTCTCTAAAGAATGTCATTGGAATCTGGAATGGGATCGCGTTATATGTGTAGATTGCTTTTAGTAATATTGATATTTTCATAATGTTAATTATTCCTATCCAGGAGCATGGTCTATTCTTCCATTTTTGTAACTCTCTTTTGATTTCTTGTAGTAGTGTTTTGTAGTTTTCTTTGTATGGATCTTTTGTTTCTCTGGTTAGATTTATTCCTTGGTTGGCTATTGTAAATGATATTGCTTTTCTAATTTCCTTTTCAGTACTGTCATTATTGTTGCTGTTGTTGTTGTTAAGTACCATGGAGTTGGTTCTGACACATAGTGATCCTGCACAGGGTTTCCAAGGCTGTAGATCTTTACGGGAGCAGAAATCCTCATCTTTCTCCAGAGAAACAGCTGGTAGTTTTGAACTGCCGACCTTGAGGTTAGCAGCCTAATACGTAACCACTATGTTACCAACTGATTTTTGTGTGTTGATCTTTTACTCTGCCACTTTGCTGAATCTTCCAATAAGATCCAGTAGCTTTTTTTGCTGAGTCTGGGATTTTCCACGTATAGGATAATATCATCTCAAATAGAGAAAGTTTTACTTGCTCTTTGCCAATTTGAATGCCTTTACTTTCCATATCCTGACTTAAAGCTCTGGCTAAGATTTCAAAAACAGTAATGAACAGGAGTGGTGACAAAGGGCATTCTTGTCTGGTTCCTGTTTGCAAAGGGAAGGCTTTCAGTTTCTCTCCATTGAGAGTGATGGTGGCTCTTGGTTTTGTATATATGCTGTCAATAATGCTGAGGAATTTCCCTTCAATATCTACTTTGTTGAATGTTTTTATCAGGAATGGATGTTTGAATTTTTTCAAATACCTTTTCTGTCTCAATTGATATGACCATGTGGTCCTTTTCCTTTTCTTATATAAATAGCAGATTACATTGATTGCTTTTCTAATATTGAACCAACCTAGCATCCCTGATATGAATCCCAATGGTCATGATATCTTGTTTTTCGTTTTTTCTTGATGTGTTGCTGAATTCTGTTGACTAGGATTATGTTGAGAAATTTTGCATCTATGTTCATAAGAGATATTGGTCTATAATTTATTTCTTAGTGATGTTCTTTCCTAGTTTTGTATGAGGATTATGCTTGCTTCATAGAATGAATTAGGAAGTTTTCCATCATTTTCTATATTTCGGAATAAATTGAGTAGAATTGGTGACAGATATTCCCTGAATGTTGGGTAAAACTCACCAGTGAATCCATCTGAGCTGGACGTTTTTTGGTTGTAAGTATTTTGATGACTTCATCAATTTCTTCTTTTGTTATGTCTCTTTTCAAGTTTTCTACTTCACTCTGTGTAAACTTAGGTTGTTGTTGTTGTTAGGTGTCACTGAGTCAGTACTGAACAATAGCGACCTTATGCACAGCAGAACAAAACACTGCCTGATCTTGGGCCAACCTCATTATTGTTGCCATGCTTAAGCCCATTGATGCTGCCACTTTGCCAATCCATCTGACTGGGGGTCTTCCTCTTTTTGTCTGACCATCCACCCTACCAAACATGATATCCTTCTCCAGTGACTGGCCCCTCCTGACAATATGTCCAAAGCATGAGAGATGAAATTTGGCCGTTCTGGCCTCCAAGGAGCACTCTAGTTGCACTTCTTTCAGTAGAGATCTATTGGCTTTTTTGGTAACCCATGGCACTTTCATTGCTT
>NW_006409118.1:279654-280332 GCF_000296735.1 Chrysochloris asiatica
ACTTCGCAATGTTGTCCATAGCTTGTCATGATACACACAATCGAAAGCCTTTGTGTAGTCAATAAAGCACAGGTAAACATCTTTCTGATATTCTTTGCTCTCAACCAAGATCCATCAGACTTCAGCAATGATATCCCTCGTTCTGAATCTGCTTCTGAATCTCTGGAAGTTCTATGTCAGTGTATGCTTGCAGACATTTCTGTATTACCTTTAGTAAAACTTTACTGGCATGGGATATCAAAGAGATTGTCTGATGATTTCTGCATTCCATTGCATCACTTCTCTTTGGAATGGGCACAAATATGGATCTCTTCCAATCAGTCAACCAGATAGCTATCTTCCAAATTTCTTAACATATGAATGAGTACTTCCTGTATCGCCTCACTTTCTTGAAAATTTTCAATTTTTATTCCATCAATTCCTGGTGTGTTGTTTTTTTGCCAATTCCTTCAATGTACCTTGCACTTCTTCATTTAGTATATTGGCTCTTGATCATAAGCTACTTCTTGAAATGGCTGAACTTTAACCATTTTCTTTTGGTCCAGAGACTCTGTGTATTCATTCTGTCTTCTCTTCATGCTTTCTGCATCATTAATGATTTGTCGAAAGAATCTTTCAATAATGAAAGACGAGGCTTGAATTTTTTCTTCAGTTCCCCCAGCTTGAGAAATGCTGAGC
>NW_006409118.1:281052-285837 GCF_000296735.1 Chrysochloris asiatica
TCCCAACCTTTGCATTCCAATCACCACTAATAATCAATACATCTTGATTGCATGTTTGATCAGTTTCAGATTGAAGAAGTTGGTAAAATTCTTCTATTTCATCCTCACTGGCTTTAGTGGTTGGTGCATAAATTGAGTAATAGTGATTTTAACTGGGCTTCCATGTAGGCACATGGATATTTTCCTATCATAGATAGCATTGTACCTTATGACTGATCTGGATATGTTCTTTTTGACAATGAATACAACACCATTCTTCTTCAAATTGTCATTTCCAGCATAGTAAACCATGTGGTCATCAGATTCAAAATGGCTAATACCAGTCCATTTTAGCTCACTAATGCCTATGATATTGATATTTATGTGTTCCATTTCAAATTTTATAGCTTCCAATTTTCCCAGATTCATACTTCGTATATTCCATGTTCCAATTTTCAATGAATTTTTACAGCTGTTTCTCTTCATTTTGAATTGTGAAGAGAATGAAGGTCCCCCAGGCTTTTCTACCACAGGCATTACTCCATTCTCGTCATCATGGTCAACTCTACTTTGAGGCTGCAGCTCTTCCCCAGTCGCATTTTGAGTGCCTTCTAACCCTGAGGGGCTCATTTTCTATATCTGATAGTGAGTCTCTACTATTCATAAGGTTTGCAGTGACTAAATATTCAGAAGTAGTTCATCACTCCTTCCTAGTGTGTCTTCATCTGGAAGCTCATATGAAACTTGTCCACCATGGGTGACACTGCTGCAACTTAAAATACCAGTGACATACCTTTCAGAATCATAGCAACTCACAAGCCACCACAGTATGACAAAGTGACAGATTTGTGTATTTCTTTCTTCAATTCTAGTACAGTTTGCTTTATATATCTTGGGGCTTTTTCATTAGGAGCATAGATATTTATTATCGTTGTATCATCTTGTTTGATTGACCCTTTAGGCATGAGATAGTGTCCTTCTTTATCTCTTACGCTGGTTTTTGCCTTCAAGTTTATTTTATCATAGATTAGTATTGCTAATCCTGCACTGTTTTTATTGCAATTAGCTTGATAATTTTTTTTCCATCCTGCAACTTTTTAACTGGTTTGTCTTTGTGTGTAAGGTGTGTTTCTTGCAAGCAGCATATTGATAGGTCCTGTTTTCTTATCCATTCTGCCACTCTCTGTCTCTTAAGTGGTGTGTTTAATATATTGCCATTCAGTGTAATTACTAGTAAGTATGAGTTAATTGCTGTCATTATGTTAGTTTGTGTGTGTATGTGTGTGGTGCTGCTGGTTCCTTTATTCTGCATGCCTTCTTGTGCTGAGTTCAAGTTTTAGTGCTTCTTCTTGTCAGTTTATTCATAGTTTTAATGTTGCCATGTTTCTTGGCTCTTCATTTTCCTTGTATGCTGTGAAATGTTAATTTTCTTTGAGCATTTATTACTTTTTTTCCTCCATTTGACACCATCTATTTTATCCTGCAAACTACCTGACCTCCATACCACCTAGATCTCTGTTTGTATGTTTTCCCTTTCTTTAACATTGTCATTATTTTGCTCTTTGACTGGCCTCACAGTTCCTCTGAATTCATTGTTGTAATTTTGTTCTATTCTGGACTCCTCTGTCAACTGTGTTCCAGGTGGTGTTGCCATGTGTGTTAATCCCTGGTTGTTGCCTGTTCTTGTTGGTTTTCAGTAGAAAGAACTCTCTTTAAGATGTTTTGAAGTGCTGGTTTGGCTTTTACAAAGTCTCTTAGCTTCAGTTTATCCTGGAATGTGTTAATTGTACCTTCATATTTTATTGACAACTTTGCTGGATATATGATTCTTGGTTGGCAGATTTTTCTTTAAAGGTTTTTTATATGTCTCCCCTTTGCCTTCTTGACTGCATAGTTTCTGCTGAGAGATTAGTTTTTAATCTGATTTATTTGCCTTTGTAACACTTATCTTTTCCCTGACTGCTTTTACAAGTCACTCCCTGTCTTTGATTTCAGAGCTTGATTATGATATGTCTTGGTGGTTTTCTTTTGAGGTCTATCCTTCTTAGGGTTTGTTCAGCTTCTGGGATACTTAACTTTTCATCCTTCAAGATGTTAGGGAAATTTCTTCTAGAAGCTCTTCAACTATCTCCTCTGTGGACTTCTGTCATTTTTCCTTTTCTGGAATGCTCATAATCATTAAGTTATTCCTCTTCATATTGTCTAACATGAATCTTAGACTCTCTTCAGATTTTTTAATCCTTTTTGTTTGTTTGTTTGATCTTCTATCTTAGCAGTATTGGGATATTTGTCTTCCAGCTCTTTGGTTCTGGCTTCTGTCTCTTCATTTCTTCTCCTATGCCCTTTTAGTGTATGGTCCATTTTGGATATTTCATTATTGATTATTTGAACCTATTTTTGTAGGCTTTTAATTGTTTCCAATGCTGTAACTATCTTATTTCATTGTTCCTGTGGCACTTCCCTGACTTCTTATTTTCCTCCACCCCTCTGTGAAGCTTTTGGATTTGTCCAATATCATTTTCCTGAATTCCTTCTCAGGCAGATCCAAAGCTTGCTCTTCTTCTAATGGGAAGTCTATGCCTACCTCCAGCTCATTTGTCTCTGTTTCTTTTCTGTTTTTGCACATGTGCTGAGATTTTTTGTTGTTTCTTTGACATTTTCAATAGTTAGATGTGTTTTCAATGATTAATATATTTTGCTGTATTATTAAGCTTACTAAGTACCTCCTTGTGGCTGTGTTCTAGAGATAGGCTTCTCTTTTCATGTCTCTTATTACTCAATGGCAAGTAATTTTAGCAATTGTTAGTTGTCAATGTAATGTGTAGTAGCTGGTGTTGGCTCCTGCTCCAGTGGTGCAATGTTATAGGGTAAGTTTGTAGCTTGGTTTTAATTGTTGTTGTCTCTTCTTGGTTAACGTAGGGAGGTAAAGCACCCCCTGACCCAAGGAAAAAAGTAGGAACAAAAAGACAAAAGACAAACAAACAAACAAAAAAACACAACAGAAACCATAGTAAAAAAAAAAAAAAAAAAAAGCAACAACAACAAAAATACCCTATAGCAAAATGCACAGGAGTAGATCAGTGTACACACATAGTGGAAACCTTCAAGGGTTGGTGGGGGTGTGTACTTGCACAGATACCCACTATAATCACTGCTGTGGAGGTGCACAGACAGAAAATGAGAAATGAGTGGAAAGAAAGATTTTTCACACTTTTTTCTCTGACAATCAGTTATGTCTCTCCATATACACAGTGGCCTTCTTCCTTTAGTGTGTTTTTAACTGGTGTTGAGTTTACACACTGATCTTGTATATACTAGTTGGTATTGTCTCTTGCCTTTTATGCTGGGGTGCAAATACAGCTCAGCTGTATGGTCAGACGTGCTGTCCCTTGTTAAATAAGGAAGGAAAAAAATATCCTGTCCAAGTAGGAAAGCCAACTTCTGGGCTAAATGCCGTAGTCAGACATCTTAAGAACCTGCCCAGAGGATTAACCTCTGGATTTTCTGCTGTTACCTTCAGCAGTTTTGAGCCATGGGAAAATTGTGCCCTGTGTGCCCAACTCCAGACCCGTTTGGGGGTGTACTCCCACCAATGTGAAGACACCCAGGCTGCAGAGAAGGTGTGAAGGTGCAGAGCACAGGAGTTGAAGGAAAAATAGTGAAAGAAGAAAAGAAAAATCACAACTCTTTTTTTCTAGATATTTCATGCTTTGGCTGGCTATTGTAAATGGTATTGCTTTCCTAATGTCCTTTTCAATGCTGTCGTTTTTGGTATACAGGAATCTAACTGATTTTTGTATGTTGATCTTTTATCCTGCCACTTTGCTGAATCTTCCAATGAGGGTCTACTAGTTTTTTTTACTGAGTCTTTGGGGTTTTCTACGTATAGGATCACATCATCTGCAAATAGGGTGAGTTTTACTTCTTCTTTGCCAATTTGGATGCCTTTAATTTCTCTGTCTTGCCATATAGCTCTTCCACCACAATATTGAATAGGAGTGGTGACAAAGGGCATCCTTGTCTGGTTCCTGTTCACAGAGGGAAGGCTTTCAGTTTCTCTCCATTAACAGTAATGTAGGCTGTTGGTTTTGTATATATGCTCTTTATTATGTTGAGGAATTTCCCTTCAATTCTTATTTTTTTGAGTGTTTTTGTCAGGAATGGATGTTGAATTTTGCCAAATGCCTTTTCTGCATCAATCAATATGATCATGTGGTTCTTTTCTTTCTTTCTTTCTTTTTTTATTTATGTGGTGTATAACGTTGATCATTTTTCTAATGTTGAACCATCCTTGCATCCCTGATATGAATCCCACTTGCTCATGGCTTATTATCTTTTTGATGTGTTGCTGGATTTTGTTGGCTATGATTTTGTTGAGAATTTTTGCATCTATGTTCATGAAGGACACTTGTCTATAATTTTCTTTCTAAGTGAAGTCTTTCCCTGGTTTTGGTATGAGGGTTATGCTTGAATCATAAAATGTATTAGGAAGTTTTCCATCCTCCTCTATCTTCTGGAATAATTTGATTAGAATTGGTGACAACTCTTCCCTGAATGTTTGGTGGAATTCACCAGTGAAGCTGTGTGGGCCTGGACGTTTTTTGGTTGGGAATCTTTTGATGACCTGATCAATTTCTTCTTTTGTTATAGGTCTGTTCATGTTTTCTCCTTCACTGTGTGTAAGTTTAGGTTGGTTGTGTTTAAAAATGTATCCATCTCTTAAAACTTTTCAAATTTTTTGGAGTGCAATTCTTCATAGTATTCTGTTACTATCCTTTTGATTTCCTTTGGTTCCCTTGTGACATC
>NW_006409118.1:285984-287207 GCF_000296735.1 Chrysochloris asiatica
GTTCCCTCTGTTGGTCTGTTTCTAATTGCTGTAGATGCTGTGTTCATGTGTTAATTTTCATTCTTTCTTCTTTTTGGATGTGTGCATTTATTACAATAAATTGTCTTCTCAGCACCACTTTCGCCGTGTCCCAAAGCTTTTAGTATGTTGTGTTTTCATTCTCATTTATTTCTAGGAACTTTGTGAATTCATGTTAATTTCTTCTACTGCCCAGTTGTGTATCAGCAGAGTGTTATTCAGTCTCCATGTATTTGACTTGATTTCCTTGGTCTTCCTATTGTTGATTTCTAATGTGATAGCATTGTGGTCTGAGGAGATGCTTTGCAGTATTTTCATATTTGTAAATTTATGGAGATTAGTTTTGTGACCTAAAACATGGTCTATTCTGGAGAATGTCCCATGTGCACTGGAAAAGAATGTGTAATGTGCAGTTGTTGGGTTGAATGCTCTGTACACATCTATGAAGTCCAGTTGGCTGATTGCATTGTTTAGTTCTTCTGTCTGTTTAGTCTTTGTCAAGTTTCTTTCTGGTTGTTCTATCCTTTTTTGAAGGTGTTGTATTAAAGTCACCCACTATTATTGTAGATTCATCTATTTCTTTCTTCAAATCTATTAGAGTTTGTTTTATGTATTTTGGAGCTCTTTCATTGGGTGTATAGATATTTATTATGGTTATTTCATTGTGTCATATTGTCCCTTTAATCATGAAATAATGTCCATCTTTATCTATTATGCTGTTTTTTGCCTTAAAGTTTATTTTATCAGAGATTTGTACTGCCACTCCTGTTCACTTTTTAATACAATTGGCTTGGTATATTTTTTTCCATTCTTTGACTTTTAATCTGTTTTTTCTCTGTGTGTGAGATGTGTCTCTTGCAGACAACATATTGAAGGATCTTGTTTTCTTACCCATTCTGCCATCCTCCATCTCTTAACAGGTGCATTTAATCTATTTACATTCGGTGTAATTGTAATTATCGATAGGTATGGATTAATTGCTGCTGTTATGTTTGTTTTGTTTTTTTGTGGTGTTGCTCCTTCTTTGTTCTGTTTGTCTTCCTTTGTTGAGTTCATGATTTTTGTGTTCTTTCTTGTGAGTTTCCTCATAGTTTTAATGTTTTCATGTTCTCCTTGGATTTCATTCTCTTGGTATGTTGTGAAGTGTTAATTTTCTTTGAGGTTGCCTTATAGTCCATTAACATTTCCCTCCATTTAGTACAGTC
>NW_006409118.1:288053-289314 GCF_000296735.1 Chrysochloris asiatica
CCTTATTTTTCTCAACTCCATTGTAAAGTGTTTTGAAACATTTTATAATCATTTTTCTGAATTCTTTCTCATGCATTTCCAATGCCTGGCCACCTTCCAGAATGGAGTCCAGGTCTACTTGTAAGTATTTTTTCTCAGACATTTTATCTTTTTTCTGGACGTGTGCTGATATTGTAATCTGCTTTTGCTTCTTGGATATGTTTAGTATTTATCTGTGGCCTTAATACTTAATTGAGTATGTGTTTTGGTAATTTTTTATGCTTTCTGGTCGCTTCCAGGAAGATGTTATCAGGATGTGGGCTTCCTTTTCACTCTTCTTATTGCTTAACTCAGAGTAACTTTCACAGGTGTTGTCTGTTTCCCTGGTATATGGCAGTTGGTGTTGGTTATTGTCTGGGTTTTGGTGTTTTATAGAGTGTGATTGTAGCTTGGCTATATGGCAGCTATTGCTGACTCTTCTTGTGTAATATAGGGAGACAAAGAGTCCTCCAAAGGCAGAAGGGGTGGGGGTGGGGAAGAATATAACAGCAAAACAACAACAGTGGGGGGAAAATGAGAGAAAGAAAAGAATAAAAAGCAGCACCAACAAGAACAAGAGTGAATACTGCAGTCTCTAATCACAGAAAAGGGAGAGGAGGGAGAAAAGAAAAAGAAGGGGGAAAAAAACTGTAGCTTAATATGAGTATGACTTTAATGTCTTCTCTTCAAGTTCCTGCCTTCAAAGCTGCCTGAGAGATTCCAAGTTGCCAGTGTTGGTTGTTACACTATACCTCAGGCTCCATTCCAACTTTTGGGCTGTTTTGCCTTTAAACTCTCCTTCCCTCCCTTCAGCTCTCTCCTTCTCTTTCCCATGATAAGAAACAGAACAAAAAAGAAACAGATAATGAAAGTTCAGGGCCTCCGCTTGGGCTGAGTATCTGTCTGCATGCGTGGCAGAAGAACCCACCAGCAGTTGGGGGTGTGTGTGACCACATGGCTCAGGCTCTCCCTCTATTCACCAGAATGGAAGTGGGTAAAAAGTGGGCATGCCAATTACCAGACACCAAAGAAAAGAAGAAAATCAGAACAAAGCAAAAGTGACAAAGCATATTGTCCACCTTTGTCTCAAGGTTCCCGCGGCGTTTTTCCGTGGTGTTTCTGCTCCCTCTGTTTCGTCTTGCCACTTAGTCTTGCCCAGGATGTTGGCTCTGGGCCTCTGAGCCTGGCCCGACAGATTCAAAAGTAAGCAAATTTTTACTTCAGCTCCAAACTCCATAAGCTA
>NW_006409118.1:290710-292049 GCF_000296735.1 Chrysochloris asiatica
GGGGTAGGAGCTTTCTATCCCTATGTTACCCAAGAAGAGACAGGAATCATGGCCATATAGCCAAGCTACAAGCATGCCTAATAATAGCCCACCATCTGGGCAGGACCCAGTACCTGCTATGCATTACATAGATAGTCAACACTTGCTAAGATAATTTGCAGTTGATCAATAAGAGATGTGAAATGGGAAGCCTATCTCCAGATCAAATCCACCAGGAGACACTCAGTAATCTTAACAATACAGCAACATGCATTCATTTAATTATTGAAAACACATCTAACTATTGAAAATGTCCAAGAAAAACAAAACATCTCAGCACACATCCAGAAACAGAAAAGAGTAACTGAGACAAATAGGCTGGAGGCAGACATGGACTTCCCATTAGAAGAATAACAGGCTTTGGATCTGTCTGAGAAGTAATTCAGAAGAATGATATGGAGACAAATCCAAATGTTTCAGAGAAGGGTGGAGGAAATCAAAGAAGAAGGCAGGCAAGTGTTACAGGAGCAATCAAACAATATAGCTACAGCATTGAAAACAATTCAAAACCTGCAAAAAAGAGGTCCAGAGCATTAATAATAAAATATCAGAAGTGGACAATGTACTGAAAGGGCAAAGGAGTAGAATTGAATAGATGGAAGTGAGAACCAGTGAACTGGAAGACAAAACTCTCAATACTGCTAAGATAGAAGACCAAGCAGAAGAAAGGATAAAAAAAATCTGAAGACAGTCTAAGATTCATGTTGGATAACATGAAGAGGAATAACTTAAGAATTACTGGCATTTTGAAACAAGAAGAATCAAGAAGATAGTTGAGGATATTCTGGAAGAAAATATCCCTAACATCTTGAAGGATGAGAAGATAAGCATTCAAGAAACCGAATGACTCCCTGGAAGGATAGACACCAAAAGAAAATAAAAAAAGACATATCATAATTAAGCTCTCCAAATACAAAGACAAGGATGAGAAGATAAGCATTCAAGAAACCGAATGACTCCCTGGAAGGATAGACACCAAAAGAAAATAAAAAAGACATATCATAATTAAGCTCTCCAAATACAAAGACAAGGATGAGAAGATAAGCATTCAAGAAACCGAATGACTCCCTGGAAAGATAGACACCAAAACAAAATAAAAAAGACATATCATAATTAAGCTCTCCAAATACAAAGACAAGGAGAGAATCTTGAAAGCAGCTAGGGAAAAGAAAAGTGTAACATACAAAGGCAAGCAAATCAGATTAAGCTTGGATTTCTCAACAAAAACCACACAGGCAAGAAGGCAATGGGGAGACATATATTAAACCCTGAAAGAAAAAACTGCCACCCAAGAATCCTC
>NW_006409118.1:292149-295375 GCF_000296735.1 Chrysochloris asiatica
ACCCAGCAAAGCTGTCAATCAAATACGATGGTGTAATCAAAACATTCCAGGATAAACAGCAGCTAAGGTATTTTGCCAAAGCCAACTGTGCTATGAGAAACATCCTAAAGGAAGTTCTGTGGACTGAGAACCAACAAGAACAAACAACAACTACAGAATGATTTATGTGGCAGCATCAACCTGAACTCAATCAACAAATGGAAGAGTTAAGAACAGAATAAAATGATAAGAACAGAGGATCTGGGAGGCCAGTCTACGATCAAACACAGAGGAATGAAGATCCTGGTGATGGGAAGGTCAGGTAGATTACAGGATAAAACAGACTGTCTTAAATGGAGGGTAGAACTAACAGAATATAAGGTAACCTCAATGGGGTTGGGGTGGAGGGTTTAGTTTGCGTGTTAGGGAGGGAAATATAAGAAGTGGGGAGGATGTAGAAGACAAAATAGATAGGGGAACACTGAGACAGGTTTGCATGGCCTAGTGGGACAGAGGTAAATAGTGATGCATACACAACCTTCGAACAACAGGGCTCTGGGTTACAGGGATCTAGGTATAGCCTGAAGATGGTAAATAATACTAAAATCCTTGACTGCCTTATGAATATTAGTTTCCCTTGCCTAATATTATAAAATAGACACTTGAGTGGCAGAGAAAGGAATGTTGGAAAACATGATTAGAGAAAACTTGAAAGCCAGTATTCAGCCTATAATTGATTGGAATACCTAAAAGGGGTTCTACAACTTGCCCAGTGAAATAGGCCTCATGCAAAGCCTTTACAGAGTATAGGACCTTCAGTGGAATCCTGAGTCCCATCCAGAACCTATGGGGTGGAACATTCCTGCTAGAAAGGACAAGCAGACCAGCCTGGAACAGCTACAGTGACAGAAGATACATATTCAGAGAAAGGTCATCAGGAAAACCCAAAACAAAAATGTCAGCATGACTGGCTACTACAAGAAAAAGCACGCTGTTTGCCAGGAATATATCAAGGCTAGCAATCCAGTGCCTTCAGGACAAACTCCGCTCTAAGACTGAAACTCAAAGGGAATACACAAACAAGCATATAAGCTTGCTGGCAACCATATTGGTCTACTGATGAGTGGAAGAGGTGGAAAGTCGTCAATGAAGAAATGAGCTGAGTTCAACCCCAATCCATTGAATCCCATTGACCTGGAGATGAGAGAGAGGAGAGCATGGTCCAAAGTTTGGTGAGACCTGAGGACACTTTAGCCCATGGAAAAGGATAACCACAGGGGGTTGGAGCTGAGAGTGAAGCATCCTGCTGATATGAAGTGAGGGGAGATGCACACGAACACTCAAACTTGCATACAGTACCCGTTTAACTTAGTCTCGATGGCTCAATCATCAGAACTCGATTAGAGGAAGAATGGAAAAAAAAAATTTTTTTGATAAAGGAAACGGGTAAATTATTTCAATTTGATGAACCTGACCTATACTCAGAGCAGTTGTTGTTGTTGTTAAGTGCTATAGAGTTGATGCTCTATAGGGTGACACTCTATAGGGTTTCCGAGGACCAGCTGGTAAGCTTGAGCCACCGACTTTGCAGTTCAAATGGCTTTGAAGTCTGGCGCATTAACCCACAGTGTCACACCAGGATTCAGAGTGGTAGTTTACTCTAAATACCAATAGAGAGGGAAAGAGTCTTCACATCAAGTATCAATGCTGTCTCCTCTATACACAGGGTAGATAGGAACAGGCAACTTAGACATTGGCTACCTAAAATGAGGGGGCAATGAAGGCACGAAGTGACTGGTTTACAAGGTTTCAAGAGGGAATTTAGTTTAAGAGTATGGGTGGAAAAAGAGTCCCCACTGAATAGCTGTCATCTTGTGTAGATGGGTCTGGCGAAAAGAGATGGGGATAAGATTTATAAGATTCAATAGTGAATAATTGTTATCGTGACTAATTGCAACTGTCAAAATTGTAAAGGTGGAAGTTTTGTAATAAAAACAGGGGAGTGGTTAATCTTACAGTCCAGAAACAGAGGACCCTAAGACAATAAATAGAGAAGCGGCAAGCAGAATGTGGGACCATATCCAGAGAAAAAGCAGTGCCAGAGATGGAGGCAGAGATGGGGGTATGGAGAGGGGGAGTGGCTGAGGAATCTGATTTACAGAGTAAGAAGAGAGGAACTAAGAGCTGGTACCAGGAGGCAGACTTGCAGAGTGTGCCCTTTGAAGATGTAAATTGTTATATATGCCTGAGTCATTTTTCTTTAAAAAGCTAAAGTGGATATAGAGAAATACTGCTAACTGATGGTACATGGAGGGGATTATAATCATGGTAATGAAACAAGGTGTATGATTTGTTGAATGTAAAACTGATGGTATGCCCTGTAAACTTTCATACAATCCACAATAAAAAACCTTAAATTTAAAAAAAATGAAAAAGAAAACAAGAAATTTAAAAAAAAGAAGCACAATGAAGCCCAGGAAGGATAGACCCCAAAAGAACATTATCAAGACATATAATCAATCTCTCCAAAAACAAAGATAAGGACAGAATCCTGAAAACAGCTAGGAAAAAGAGAAGTGTACCATACAAAGGCAGCAGATCTTAATTCATAGCCACTATGCTACCAGAGCGGCACTAACTCTAAATACCAACAGAGAGAGAAGGAGTCTTCACAGCAAGTATCAATGTCATCCCCTCTGTACACAGGGTAGATAGGGACAGGCAGCTTAGACATTGACTACCTAAAATGAGGGGGTGGTAAAGGCATGAAGTGACTGGCTTACAACGTTTCAAAAGGGAGTTTAGTATATGAGTGTGTGGGAATAGAAAACTTCCCCACTGAATAGTTTTCATATTGCCTAGATGGGTCTGATTAAAAGAGATGGTGATAAGATTCTTATGATTCAATAGTGAGTAATTTTTATCATGACTAATTGTGATTGTCACAATTGTAAATGTGGAAGTTTTGTAACAAAAATGAGTGAGCAGTTAATCTTACAGTCTAGAAACAAAGGACCCTAGGATCATTAAGGGAGAAGAGCACAAGCAGAATGTGGGATCTTATACTTAGAAGCAGCGAAACCAGAGATGGAGACAGAGATAGGTGTTGCAGACCATGTAAGACTAGTCAGAGGTTCGAGGCCCTCTAGGGCCGAGTGTAACAAATGAGGCCACTGGCAGTTAATGGAAAATTGCTTTCATATTAATATTCAGGTATATATATTAAATTAATACACTGGAGCCTTTG
>NW_006409118.1:295966-300565 GCF_000296735.1 Chrysochloris asiatica
GCCTGCCCACCAGTGATGTATCCACCCTGGCTTTAGGGTGCCTCTTTGTCTCCTTTTGTGTATTCTTGATATATATGAATCGCCGTCAGGTATCCTCTCCTCGTGAACTGAACCCCAATGTCGAGGCAGGTCCCCGACAGATAGGGACATGGAGAAAGAAAGCAGCTGAGAACTCTAGATTCATGAGACAAGCGGGACTAAACAGACTTGCAGAATGTGCCCTTTTGTGGTATAAATTATTATATATGCCTGATTGTTTAAAAAAACAAAATATCTAAAGTGAATAGAAAGAAATACTGTTACCTGATGGTACATGAAGGGCATTGTAATCATTGTGATGAAACAAATTGTATGATTTGTGGAATGTAAAACTGATGATCTGCCCTGTAAACTTTCACTCAATCCACAATAAAAACTTAAAGAAAAAAGAAAAAAATACAAACTTTATATGGAAAGTAAAGAGACCCAAGATAAGCAAAGCACAGCAAAAGAAGAATATGTGTACACCAATATTCATAGCAGCACTATTTATAATAGCAAAAAGATGGAAACAGCCTAAGTGATCATCAATAGAAGAATGGATAAACAAACTTTGGTACATACACACAATGAAATATTATGCTACCTTGAAGAATAACAAGGAAGTTGCAAGCCACTGCATAACATGGATGAACCTTGAGGGCATTATATTGAGTGAAATTAGTCAGTCACAAAAAGACAAATACTGCACAGGACCATTATTGTAAAAGCTTAAGTAAAAATACCCACACTAAAAGGCAGGGAAAAATAAATTTTTTGTTGGATACTGGGGTGTAGGTGATGGGGAGGGATGGGAAGGTGGAGCACAGGGTAGGGAATAGACACACAATAGTTTGGGTGTTGGGAGGGGGCAATATACAATCAGGGGTAGGGAAATGGGAGAAAATTTAGGCAAGTTTGCATGGGTTAAAAGTTAAATAGTGATATATGTTCAAACTTGGAACTACAGGGCTATGTGATACAAGGATTGAGGCATGGTTTGAACGGATAAAAGAGGGGAAATAATATTAATGTGCTTGACTGTCTTGTGAATCCTGGTTTGACTTACCTACTACTGTAAAATAGACATTTGAAGGGGAGAGAAAGGAATAGCTAGAAACATCACTATAGAAAGCTTGCAAGTCCATCTTCAGCCTATAACTGATTGGAATACCTAAAATGGGGCTAGAAGTTGCCCACTGAAACAGGCTTCCTGCGGAGCCTTTGCATTGCATAAGACCGTAGATGGAATCCTGATTCCCGATCCAGAATCTTCTGAGGTGGGAAATTTCCTTCTGAGGTGGGAAATGTCCACTTGAATACACAAGCAGATGATCCAGGAGCAGCTAGAAGAACAGAATATACTTCTTGAAAGAAAGACCAGAAGGAAAATTCAAAAACAATAGCAGAAGTTTGATTGACTACTTTGATAACTGGGGAGCCATCAAGTCAAGCAATCAAGTCCTCTCAGGGCAAACTCCCTTCCAAGACTGAAACTCAAAGCTAATATATAAGGAGGCATGTAATGTTGCTGGTGACCATGTTGGTCTACTGATAAGGGAAAGTAGGGGGAAAACAGCAATGAAACTGTGAGTTAAGTCTGACCACATTCAATAGACACCTGTCAACTTATATTTCGACCTGGTGGGCCAGCAGTATAGCAAGACCTGGGAACTCCTGAGCCCATGGACAGGGACATAGCCACAGAGGACTTGAGTGGAGAGTGAAGCATCCAACTGATATGAAGTGTAGGAAAATACACAAGAATGCCCATACTTGCAGATAGTACCCATTTGACCCAGCTTCAATATCTGACTGATCAGAATATGAATAAAGGAAGAAAGAAGAGGGAAAAAGTGTTATCCACTACAATTTGATGAACTTGACCTATACTTATCGATGTAGTAGCTCAAAAGCAGGAATGAATCTTTACAGCAAAGATCATTCCCACCCCCTCTGAACACAAGGTTGACAGGGATGGGCAACTTAGACATTGGCTACACTAAATGGGGGGACTGCAAGAAGTGAATGGCTTGTTAGTTTTCAAGAGGAAGGTTTGTTTCAGAGGGTGCAGGGGAAAGTAGAATCTCCACTGAGTGGTCTCCAACCTGTCTAGACGGGGCTGGTGAAAAGAGATGGGGATAAGACTCTTGTGGTTCTTATCAGGACTGACTGTGAATATTGCAAATGTAAATGTTCATGTTTTGTAACAAAAGGAGGGGAGTAGTTGATCTTGTAGTTCAGGAGTGGAGGACCCTGGGGTCATCAAGGGAGAAGAGTTGGACCCTATCCAGAGAAGCAGTGACACCAGAGATGGAGGCAGAGACAATGACATGGCGAGATGGTATGTTTGGGTACTCTAGACTCAAGGAAAGAGAGGCGCTTTGTGCTGGTGGCTGGGGGAAAGGTTTATGGGGTGTACCCTTTGATAGTTTGAATGGCCATATATTCCTGAGTGCTTCGGTGTACATCCAAAAACAAAAACAGAGGGAATGAAAGCAACTGCTCTTGACTGTACCAGGTACTGAGGAGTAGTATCAAGAAGTTACTTAATAAATCCTGACATTTATTCTTCAGCGATGTGGATGAAGCCTGATGGACGATGATTTAATGTGGAGGGGAATAAAAGATTACAAATTTTTGTAAAGTTTACTTGCCCTTTCTTGATATTTATTGTTTTGTTTTCATACCTATCTGTGACTGTACTTGAAATGATTACATCTACTCTTCAGCATTTAATCACCCCACTAAATTATTCTTCCTTCTTATATGTATTGCTGAGTATTCAGGTAACTAAAAATATTAAAAGGATATTAATGGTGAGAGAAAGGTGCAAAAGCAGCCAATGTGACTGGCCAGATAGAGTTCCTGTCAAAGGGAGCCAGTATGATGCTGATGGCTGCCCTTACAGATGTGTCTACTATGGCCAAGGATGCAGACATCCCCTTAATTATGTGGGGAGGAGGAGGAGAAAGGGAGCAACAGCAGTGAAAGATTTGAACCTGCTGCCTCTGATGGGCATTTTTTAGTGCCCTAGAGTCAGCTGTTCCACCTCCAATATCGCCCTCAGTACTGGTAGCTGTGGTTCCTGCCTTACCATGTGGGACATACCTTTGACTGTTGTTTGCAGGTCTTTCCCATCCCAACAGATGCAGGCTGGTGAGATTGGAGAGCTGAAGGATGGATTCTCAGAGGGAACAAAACTTCAGGGCCCAGGCCATCAAAAACCAACTTATTGTCCAAGATACTGTAGGGGACTTCTTTGCTCACAACCTGCCCAGCTGTTGGAGAAGCTGAAGATAAAGAGAACCAGCAAGCAGCCAATGGTCCAAACCAGCCATCTGCTCTCTGTGGACACCAGTATCCATACAACTACTGGTGCTGCTCCTGTCCTCCTAATGCTCCTTCACAAAATGGCAAAGCCCAAGGCAGGTGAAGCCCCAACTGAGAATCCTGCTCCAAATACCATGCAAAGCCATGCTTAGTAACACCTGGCTCCCCAGGAACATTGACCATCTAGAGGTAGCCTAAAAATAATGCCCATCCAAAAATATAAAAAACAAGCAAACAAGTCCATTACCTTAGCAACACTAAAGAAACATTAAAGTAATAAAGTGGAAGACTTACCAAGATTTGAACATGGAGAATGTTTATTAGTAAATGCTTTTTTGTTTGTTTCCTTACTTGCTCATTTTGGATAATGGTGCTAAACTTCCATATGTTGTGATTCAAAATGAAAACAAAATCCCATCTCCTGATCACACTGACCTGGAGGCAATCACAAAGCTTAATAATACATCAACATACATTGATTCAATTATTGAAAACACACATAATTATTGAAGATGCCTAAGAAACAACTGATGATATTGGTTCATGTCCAGAAACAAGATAGCGTAACTAAGACAAATAAGCTGCAGGTACACCTAGACTTCCCATTGCAAAGAGGGCAGGCTTTGGAACTGCTTGAGAAGGAATTTAGGAGGATGATATTGAGGTGCATCCAAAAGCTCCAAGAGGATTTGAGAAAAATAAGGAAGAAGTCAGGATAGCACTACAGGAAGAATCAAATAAGATAGAATTATCATTGGAAACAATTTAAAATTTGCAAAAAGAGGTCTAAGTGATTCATAATAAAATATCAGAATTGCACAATACACTGAAAGGGAAGAGGAGTAGAATTTAAAAGACGGAAGTCAGAACAAGAAGCTGGAATACAATGTCTCAATACTACTAAGACAGAAGAGCAAGCAGAAAAATATCCAAAGCAATTCTAAGATTCATGTGGGACAACATGAAGAGGAATAAGTTAAGAATTATTGTCATTCCGGAACATGAATAATCAAAGTCCACAGAGGAGATAGTTTAAGAGCTTCTGGAAGAAAACTTCCCTAACATCCTTAAAAATGAAAATATAAGCACACAAGAAGTTCAACAAACCCTAGAAAGGATAGACTCCCAAAGAAAATCACCAAGATGTATCATAATCAAGCTCTCCAAAATCAAAGGAGAGACTCCTAAAAACAGCTAGGGAAAACAAGTGTTACTTACAAAGCCAGGCAAATCAGATTAAACTCTGAT
>NW_006409118.1:302168-303688 GCF_000296735.1 Chrysochloris asiatica
AAAAATAAATTAAATAAATAAATAAATAAATAAATAAACTGCCAACCAAGAATCAGCTACCTAGGAAAGCTGTCAATCAAATACAGTGATGCAATAAAAACGTTCCCATATAAACAGGAGCTAAGGTTTTGAAAAATCCAAGCCAACAATTGGAAGCATCCTAAAAGGAGTTCTTTTTACTGAGAACCAACAGCAACATATAAACATACAACAACAGAGATTGACATACATGGCAGCACCACCCAGAACTCAATTGACAGATGGAAGAGTCCAGAACAGATAACAACAAGAACAAATTTAGAGGATCTGGGAGGTCAGTCTATAATCAAAACAATTACAGTGTGAAAGAAGGTAAAAACATAGAAAAAGATATCCAAATGATAAGGAGGTCAGGTAGATTGCAAGATAGAATAGACTGTTTCAAATGGAGGAAAAAGTTAATAGAATATAGGGTAACCACAAAGAAAATTAATAATTCACAACATACTAAGAAATGAAAATCCAAGAAGAATATGGACACGTTAAAACTATAAATAAATTGACAAGAAAGAACACCAAAAAAAACAAAACAAAACAAAACCATGAACTCAGCACAGGATGGCAGACAGAACAAAGAAATCAGCAGCACCACACACACAAAAATAATAGTAATAATAATGACAGCAATTAATTCATACCTATTGATAATTACATTGAAAGTCAATGGATTAAATACACCAGTTAAGAGACACAGAGAGGCAAAATAATAAGAAAACAAGATCCTCCAATATGCTGTCTGCAATAGACACACCTTACACACAAAGGCAAAAATAGATGAAAAGCTAAAGAATGGAAAAATATATACCAAACTAATCGTAATAATAATAATAAAAAAAAATGAGCAGGAGTGGCAATACTATTCTCTGATAAAATAAACTGTAAGGCAAAAACCAGCATAATAGAACAATTTGGACATTATCTTATGATTAAAGGGTCAATTGAATAAGTTGATATAACCATGATAAATATTTATGCTCCCAATGAATGGGCTCCAAAATATATAAAGGAAACTTCAATGGATTTGAAGAAAGAAATAGACAAATCTGCAATAGTAGTGGGAATTTTAATACACCACTTTAGAAAAAGGACAAAACAACCAGAAAGAAACTCAAGAAAGACACAATCAACCAACTTGACATCATAGGGGTGGACAGAGCTTTCAACACAACAACAGCATAATACACATTCTTTTCCAGTACACAGTAAACATTCTACAGAGTAGACCATGTGTTAGGTCACAAAATAAGCCTCCATAAATTTACAAACATTAAAATACTACAAAGTATCTTCTCAGATCACAATGCTATGAAATAAGAAATCAACAGTTGTAAGGCCAAGGAAATAAAGTCAAATGCATAGATACAGAATAACATCCTATTTAAAAGCTACTGGTTACTTAGCCACAGAGGGCTAGAGCTAAGAGTGAAGCATCCAGCTGTTATGAAGTGAGCAGAGATGCACAAGAACACCCAAACTTGTAT